>NW_026533207.1:0-132500 GCF_028296485.1 Oppia nitens
GAGTGTTTGGTTTACATAAGGAAGGTTAGACAAACTTAGATACCCGTAATGTACCCACTTCCCCTACATTTGGTGAGCAACGATGAGGGATCAAATGATACCCGAGACTGGCGCTGAGTCCGAGCCGAATGGCTTTGGGCGTAGCCAGTATTCAACATAAATTATAGGCCTGTCCGAGCATGATGTCTTAGGGCGTTGCCTATAATACATTTATCACTACGTAGTATGGAACCACAACCTTCAACGTCATATGAAAGTCCAGACTTTGCCCCGCTTAGCAAAGAAGAAATGGACGACTTCTTCACTACATTATCTACATACGATAACAATAAAATATTAGAAGAGATGCACTCACTCGGGTTTGATGAACTATTTTCTGGAACGTCACCTATTTCGAGTACAGATATCGATGCGATTTATGGTGAGTCATCACCAAAACGCATCAAAACTGAACCTTGTGATGAAACCATTACTAATATCAATGCGGGTGTTGAGCCAATTGTTCAATTTGTTGAAAATTTTCACGGCTGTTATGAAAACGAGATAACAGTTAAGACCGAGTCTGACCTACCCCAGACATGGGATACTGGTCTGCGGGCACCAGTGGATGGTAACTGGTGGTTATCTGATCAGTTAAAACCTGTAGATATACATTGGATGGAACAACTTAAACCTGATGTCATCACCGAATATTCACCAATAAATCCAAAAATGGCACCAACGGAAATTTTATTGACCGATAATTGGCACACATACGACACGTACGTTACAGCTGTTGGTATCTCGTCAAGAGAAATTGTCATTGGACTCAACACTGGATATCTATACGTTTACAGTCTCGACGGCTATCAATTCCGTTTATCAATGGTAGCGACAACTGATGAGGTCACATGTATAGTTCCACTCAACGACTGTGGGATGTACATAATTACTGATAATAGTAACATATACTATTTTAATGCAAACACGTATAACATTACAAACATCGGTGAAGAGCGTGTAGTTTCACTACAGAAAACCGAGTTTGGCATACTAGGGATGACCTATGGAGGGCGATTAATCCGAATCAATGACGGCAATATTCACGACGTCACTTATGAAATTATTGGATATTTGGCAACAGGAGTAACAGATTTTAGTATACTATCTGCTCGTCGATTCTTCTATCCAAATGACGGACTTATCCTACTCCTACAAAATGGCGAGAACGTGGCGTTGATTAGAGTTTATATTGAAAATCACTCATTCAACTATGAACTTATATATCACACAAGATTGTTATCATTCGACAACCAACCGCTTAATTTATACACAATCGGGGAAATGAAGATTGTAGGCGTTGAACTGTCAGAAACTGGACAACTGCTTTATAGCTTTGACGTTAAAGCTATGTTACAATCAAAGCTGGAATTTCAAACCTATCGATTACCAGAGTCCCACGTTAGGAAAATAGCCATCGGAGCCGGGGAAATGATGGTTGTATGTGATTGTAATCTAATATACATTTACGATATGCAGTTCATGACAGTTAAGTACACTGTACAGATGGAGAATTTTATAACATATCTACAGAAATATAAAAACCGTTTAATGATCACCGGACTAACCAATGGATATTTGCTAATAAACCGCTTACCACAAACTGGAAAATGTTGTACCCGTTGTGAGAACTTTTTGCCACAAATTATAAATGGGTTCCCTAGTGGATTTATCGTTTGCCAACATAGCTTTATTCGATATAAATAATTTATATATCCCTATATTTGTATATCTTACAATAATTACCTATAATAAAATTGGTGTTGGATTAATAAATAGTATTATTTATTATAGACTGTATGTGTCCGAAATATTTTCCGTACGGGAAACCGAGGAATAACACCTGTTATTCTTACTGTCCTTTTTGTCATATTTTGGTTGACGACAATCTTATGCTATTACATTGTCGTGAGTGTAATAAACGTTTGAGCGAATCAAAATTCAACGAAGACCAACAAATTGCCGAAAGTTATTTATACATCTTCAAGTATCTGCCGATCAAACAGTTTGAAGTACGTTCCAAATACTTGATTGATTTCAACAAAGAAAAAGTATTCAATTGTGTGGATAGTTTATACAAACTTATTAACGCAACCAAACGCGGACTTATATTCATTTTGCCATTAAATTTTCCAATACCGAGATATTGTAGAAAACAGTTTATAAACGAGTTTTATTCATTGATAACCGAGAAAGTAGACTTACTACCAACATTTTTGGACTCACCTTTGTTGGATCATACGTTTTTCTTAGAAGCTATAACTGAACCATTAATTCTTGACGTACGCAACGATCGACTAACTGCTTAATTGTCATAAGCAGAACAGTTTAATGCCGTATAGAATTAGAATACACGGAATTTGGCAAGACATTAAACTAACACCTGAAGAACTAGTTACTGTAGCTTCGGGATTAAATAATAAAAGAAAGCAACTACTTGGAAAAAGGTCATACAATTGTATAATCATATTTTGTAAAACTTATAACCTACAATTTAAAATCAAAAAGCGTCAGCTAAGTCCAGAAGATTATTTCATTCAACTGCTAATCCCGTCCATGAATATTTGTTTGTCGGTTATAAGTACATCATATACCAAAGCTAAGCGCTTGTTAGCATACAAATTACATAGAGAATATACAAAACAAATCACATATTTTATAGAATGAATGAACGATTGATATCGGATTTAAGAACATTCGATAATTCAAGATTGTACAGTTTTAATGAACGCTACAGATATGATCTTTTATACATCCCATCGGAGACGACTACCCGTCAAATACCAGCGTATACACATTCTTGTTCAGCACATCCTGATTGGTTATATTCGATCTTTCCGTCGGAACCGGAATATACACCGGATATAATTAATAAAACACCCATTAACACCGAACATTTAAACTATGCTAACTTCAAAACAGAATTGGTGGATAAAAATTATATAGGTGGAAGAGTGACAGCATTGTTAGTTAATGACAGCAACCTCAGTATCGGAACGAACTATGGCACGATATATAATTATATACCATCTACTAATGACGGACTGAAAAAGTACTCCTTACTTGGGCCAATATACGATATAAGTAGCTCCGATCTCGGCGAATCTATGCTTATAAGTTCTGGAAAAGCAATTGAACAAATAAGAATAAACAAAGTAAATATGGTAACGGGTGGATACAACTTTCTAAAAATATTTCACACTAAGATTGGTATCTTAGCAGTGTCAAAGGAAGGAATTATATTTGAAATTATTTATGATGGAACACATCAAGCTCATATATTTCAAAGAATACCTATTTGCATCACTATTGATAATGTCATTTATGCGGAAATAAAGGACGACTCTTACGAAAATTGTGTTTTATTAATTCTATCATGCTGTAATTGGATTGGCATCTTGAAATTAATAAAAACTAATATTGGATTCGCACCCATTATAATACTTGAGAAACAAATAACTCGTTTTAAAAGTATGTTATTAATGGCCGCAACAAAAGACTATCTCTTTGTTACGACAGAAAAGTTAAGTCCAGAACCAGGAGATTTGACGACTACAATATTGGTTTACAAATGGGAAGACTTAAAAAGACATTTTGAAGCTTTTCACGAAATCATAGTACCGTTTGACCCTATAGGCGAAATGGAAATTATTAACAACGTACTAGTTGTTACATCCCAAATATTCAATCGTATTATAGCATATGACACAAAATCGTTTGGAGTTGTCTATAAAATAATGGTTGAGAAGGACTACGATAAGATGACTATTATTGACAACAAACTAATAGCCGCTAATAAAAAAGAAATAATTATTCGTAATTTACCCTTTATGTATAAAGTATGCCCCGATTGTAAACTAACTTATGCAAACTTTCTCGGCGACCCTTGTATATTATCCGGCATTAAAGCCTGTAAACACTATTTCCTCAAAAAACAATGATTTAATAAATGTATACTTTCTTTACAAAATTTAAAAAAAAAATAATAAAATAAAATAAAAAGGTGATGGGAAACAAACGTGTTTATTTTATTCTACTATTGGTAATTAACAGCGAGATTGTTGACATCTTACATAGATGTCAGACAGCCAAATATGATCATGTTACCAGTACACCGGATGTCTTCGTAACTGTCAAAGATGGTAGACAAGTTAACCCGATAGACATACAGAACATACTAAAAAACAATCCAAATTTTCATATTACTAACGGACGAATATATGATCGTAACAGTGGCAAACATGTAGTTATACCTAAAGACAGATTAAATGTTTACATACCACAAAAGATATACTCGAGAGATAATACTTATTTGAACGATGAATCAATTGGTACGTCAACAACAATAGTAACGACTGTTAAAAGAAGAAAGCCACCACTCGAGGATAATGAAAACTATTACGATGATGATTGTAACCTACTTACCGATGATAGTCCACTAATCAAAGACTTTTCAGAAGATAAATATTTAATAATTCCTGGCCTAATAATATTACCCGTTGGTAAAGAAAATGATGGAAAAGCTTATAAATGTTTTATGAAATTATTAGAAGAACAAAATCTTAGGGAAGTTGCCGCCGCGAAGTCAGCAGCGGAAACTCGGGGAACAAGTACCACCACTTCTAGTAAATTATATTTTCCAGAAGTAACCATGTTTCCCGATGAAGACTCGGTGACAACGAAACCTTCAGAAGCAACTGTAAAACCTACTGATATATCGTACATACCAACTACTATCGACAATCCTAAAACAATTGTAAAATTGTCGGGAGAATTACCTAACGTTTTAATTGATAAAATAAATCCACAAACAACTACGACAGCTCGTAGTACTACTGTAAAGAATTATGGAAAACTTTTTGTACAGAAAACTTATGAACTTCAACCAAACCTTTTCAAAAATAAAGAATTTATTACAAACTCTGCAGCACATGGATTGCATTTTGTAGAAACAGGACGAGCATTTAAATTCAGTGATTATTGGATTCAGTACATGAAAATCAACTTACCCGTGTATAATAGTCAGCGATATTCAAAAATATATAACGAAATAAAGTCTAATTGTGAATCGTTCACTTTAAGAATTCAAGATTTCGTTTCTGGGAGAGAAAATTATATAAGTAATAATTGTCAATATTTGGAATACGATTTCAACTCTATAATGGAACCAATGACAAAATTTATAGAAGAGAGACATGATTTGTTTACTAAAGTTAATTACAATCGAAGAAAAAGAGAGTTAATTACATTAACGGCTATTGGACTTGCCGGTATTGCTACTTTTGCTGCTGGATTCTTTTATGGGAAAAACAATGAAGGCTTAGAAGATAAAATTAACGATCTTAGTAAAGAAATTCATAAAACTAATAAGAAAACTCATTTGTTACAAAATGCACTTATTGGTTTAACAGAAGCAACTAACGCACGTTTTACAGTAATAAATGAGAGAATTCAAATGCTAGCTAATGTTACGAAACAACAGATGCAAAACATGGATAAAAAATTAAAAGATTTTAAAAGTGCAGTGAGAATCGAATTTCAAAAACGAGACATACTCGATATCATTCGTGACTTTAACAACAAACAATTTGAAAAATTACAAAACCTAGTCCTAATGGAGTTGGAACAATTGAACTATTATGATAAAATGTTCATAGCATTAAGAAAAGGATATATCCCCAGAGACTTGATTGATTCGCTCACCTTGACTGAAATGCTGAATCAAATCGATAATCAACTTAATGGCAAATACAAAATAGCCATTGAACAGCAAGACCAAATACTTTTTTATAGTTTACCATTCACGAAATACTTGATTAGAGATGAAATCAATGCCAATACAAACACCACTCAAAAATATCTGTATTTAAAAATTAAAATTCCGTTAAAACATCCAACAGAGCAAAATCAATTTCGCATATATACTCCGAATAGTTTGCCGTTTCCCTGTATAACTAATCACTGTCAATTTAAAGGAGTAATAAATTCTACATTAATGTCATTTAAATTGGATAACACTGTGTGGTTGCTTAACGAAATATCCAATCAAGTAGACGAAGAAGCAGAGCTCACACATTTCAGTTGTACACAAACATACGACGAACAACTTTGCTTTACTTTCTCACCCGAACTTTTAAGAAGCCCAAATATGTGTACGAAAGCAATTACTCAATTTGTATCAAAGGATATAGCAAAATATTGCGATTTAATACCCAGGCATGTGGACGACTATCGTGTAATAAAATTAAACAACTATCAATACATGTTACATGGAAATGTAGTAGACACGTATTACGAGCATTGTGAGAACGAAGCCACGGTACAACATACTTTAATCGAGTGGGCTACCATAGTAAGTGTACGTAAAGGATGTTACCTATTCATACCGAAAACTAGACAGAAGTTATACGGACCCTATTCTGAACCTTTAACTGGTTCTATGGACTATACCAATTATGCTTATGTGTCAGCCTTAATAGACGAATTGTCGAAGAAAATTGATTCAAAATTGGAAACAAGATACCTACTGAATATTACCTTAGAGCCTGAGAGTGAAGACAATAACACACAAGTCTGGGATGCCATGTTGGAAAAACTTAATGATGGAAAAATCGAAGAATACGGTGCCATTGCAATTCAAATTACAAAAAACTTGTCTCAACAAATGTATGAATTGTCAACTAACTATAAGACATTCACATTCAGAGGCCGGTTTTGGGGAATGTTTGCATTAATTGGTGATTTATTACATACATTATCCACATTAATCGTAATCTTCGGAACATTAACATATACGAGATTTTTCGGTATAATGGGAGTTGGTTTAACCATAATAGAACCGCGGCCAGTACAGGCATTTTCACTAATACCAGATATATCTATATTTCCTGCTGTCAGCTTGGAAGTGATGGATTCCGCAACTGCCATATCATGGGTTATTAGAGTCGTTATGGTCATTATTTTTATGTTACTTATGTCAATGCTGATATCAACACAATGGTTCCGTACAATTAAGTTTTCAACGCATTATGGAAGATATTCGACGACTGAAACACCATATTATCTATATTTAATTGAACTTAACATACCAAACGAAACCGCGTTTTTCAGATACAAAAGTATAGAAAATATTTTTATAAAACTTCCAATAACAAGTATGCCTATGAGTCGTGTGTACGAAGTCAGATGTAAAAATCCTGTTGTATATTGGTATACAAAAACAGTCAACAAAAATAAATTGCTTGTATTATCTGATACTTTGCATTTGATTGGCTATGATAAGGATGGACAAAGAGTAAGGGTTCGAAACCAAAAAATAAGTATTCCACTTTCTGATATTGAATGGACATCAAAGCCAAAGCCGGACGCTCTTCAAATTGAATGTAATTATGGATGGTGTTACGTTAACATAGTAAAAGGTTATCATGTATCAAGCCAATTGGCGGAAGTAAATAGAGACCACATACCACTGCGATTAATTGACTCAGACAACGATGATACTAACAAAACCTTGTTGCCCAAATTAGCTCCTAGAGATTATAGAACCAAAACACTCGTGCACTAAACACTCGCTAATTAAAACTAATAAAAAGAAATATTAAAATACAATTAGACATTATTAAAATAACTAGATACTATGGAAGGAAAGAGTTTCCAAGATAAATTTCATCAAACCGAGCCGTCAGCTCTGTATGACGACTTGAACTCGGTAAGCTTTGGCGAGACACAGGAAACACAAGGACAAAATCCTGTACCTCCACCGCCTTCAATGAGTTCTCGTGTCAGAACACAATTACCAATACTTAATCCTAAATCATACAATGGTACTACAAACCCGACTATCTGGCTTAATCATTATGACTTGGTAGCTGACGCTAACATGTGGGACGATACTATAAAATTGAAACGAGTTATTGGGTCATTAGAAGGTGCTGCCCACTTATGGTATCAGAATCAGCGTATCATGAATAAGATCAATAATTGGCAACAGTTTAGAACAAATCTAATTAATAATTTTACTAATACAATGCACAAAATTCTGGTGACTCAAGAAATATTTGATGCCACCCAGAAAAACTCCTTTGATGAATACTGGGAAGAAAAGTTTGGTGTAATTAAACTAACCAACCCGGGAATGACAGACACTGAGATAATTTCTAATATGTTGAATGGTATGGTAGGAGATTTGAAAGACGAAGTGACGGACAAAATGATTACTAACCCATGTGAGACGGTCGAAGAATTTAAAGGACTTGTTAAACGAATTTGTGATGTCAGACTTTATCAACGAAAAGAAGCGGGTAAACGAAGAGTTCGATTTAATTATAATCCTGTGGATAACCGCCCGAAAGAACAAAACGCATTTCAACAACAACAATCACGGGAAATGCAACAAATGCAAGAAAATATTAGATACATGAAACGCTTAATGTTAAGAGGTAATCAATTTGCCCCCAAGGAGCCGGTTGAAATATCGGAGCCTAAAGATGACACTAAAGATGAAACACGACGCTCGGATACTAATTGGAAGAAAACAGTAAAATGTTATAAATGTAATAAACTAGGCCATATTGCGAGAGATTGTCGTATTAACTCTAGCAACAAGGGAAACGGGTGGCGACGAAATTAACTGAGGAGAATAATTTCGTCCATTTAGACCGGTCTCCTCAGGAATCGACTACCCTTATAAAAAGAAAAATTAAATTAAATAATATACATGTAACGGCAATTATAGATACAGGATCAACAGTATCTATTATCAATTCTGAACTATTAACCAAACTAAAAGAACAGCCAAAAGAAAGGAAAGGCAAAGAAATATTACTATTAAATAACAAACGCTATGAATTAGGGCAGTACGTTAAATTGAATGTTGAAGTCGACAATGAAATTTACATGCAAGATTTCTACATATTCGATGAAATCAAATATTCAGCACTTTTGGGTCTTGATTTTTGCAGAAAATCAAAATTAAAACTAGACTTTGGTAACGAAGGACAAATTGATTGGATAAACTCAGACTTTATTATACAAGAATTAGACTCGACTCTGGACGTTAGACTATGTCAAGATTATAATATTCCAAACGAAACGATGACTAATGCTAAATGTGAGATTGACACAAGTAATCTACCACCTAATACACAATTTGGTTTCCTTAAACCAATTAAGAGACTGTATGACGATTATCAGATTGTAATACAAGAAACACTTATTGATTTACAAAAACCAATAGATGTCATTTTATACAATTCGTCAAAGTCTAATAAATACTTGTGTAAAAATCTCAAAATAGCCTTAATGTACCTAATATCATACCCTCAATACGGATGCGAAGAGAATTACATGATTGAAAGCGTAGATGATAATAAAAAACAGTTTCATATCCTTACTTCTGATAATTACAAGAGACAAAAAATGCTTAGATTGCTTGAAAGGAATAGAGATCTTTTCGGAGAATCTGTTCTACAGCTGGGAAAAGCTATCGATGTTGAACACGAAATTAAGTTAACAACAGAAGAACCGGTACGTTTACGCGCTTATAGAAATTCACCAAAAGAAAAAGAAATAATACGACAACAAGTAAAAGAAATGTTGGATGCAAATGTTATCGAAGAAAGTAAATCACCATATAGTTTTCCTGTAGTATTAGTTAAGAAGAAGAATGGCAAAATTAGATTTTGTGTAGACTACAGAAAACTAAATTCTATTACAATCAAAGACAGACATCCTTTACCATTGATTAACGACGCTCTCGCAGCTCTTGAAGGAAGTAAATACTTTACTGTTATGGACCTATTAAGTGGATATTGGAATATTCATGTAAAAGTATCAGATAGACCAAAGACAGCATTTATAACACCTGATGGCTTATATCAGTTTAAAGTGATGCCGTTTGGTCTTACCAATGCACCGGCGACATTTCAACGATATATGCAAAAAGTTTTAAGAAATGTATTGTATCAATTTGTCGTAGTATATTTGGATGACATAATAATATTCTCCAATACATTTGATGAACATCTACGACACGTGGAAAGCGTCTTGAAATTAATTAGAGAATATGATCTACGACTAGGCATTGAAAAATGTGAATTTCTTTGCAAAGAAGTAAAGTATTTAGGACATATAGTTTCATCGGATGGAATAAAGCCAGATGAAGACAAAATAAAATCAGTTAAAGCATTCCCGATACCTAAGAAAGTTAGAGATGTACAAAGCTTTCTTGGACTAGCAAATTACTATAGAGTGTTTGTACAAGATTATGCTTTTGTAGCCGAACCATTAACAAACCTGTTGCGCAAAGATGTTAAATTTAACTGGGATATTAAATGTCAAAAAGCGTTTGATGAACTTAAAAATAGATTAATTACAGCTCCAATACTGGCACAATATCAAGAAGGTGCCCCTATTGAAATATTCACTGATGCTTGTGGCTATGGCATGTCAGCAATACTAGGACAAATTCAAAATGGTAAACATGTCGTCATCAGTTACAACAGTAAAATGTTTAATAGTGCACAACTAAACTATGGTATCACAGAAAAAGAATGTTTAGCTATAGTATGGGCTGTTGAAAGGTATCGACATTACATATATGGCGAACATTTTGTGGTATATAGTGACCATAATCCACTACAATATATTAGAAATTTGAAAAACCCAAACAGAAGATTAATGCATTGGAGAACAATACTCGAAGAATATGACTTTGAAGTGAAATATAAGAAAGGAAAATTACATAACAATGCTGACGCATTATCAAGATATCCATACGAAAAACCAGACGATTGGGAACCAGTAATACCAGTACTAATAAATCCTACAATAAACATAATAGAGAAACAAGATAGTGATAAATGGTGTAAAGAATTAAAAGAGAAAATAAAAAATAATCAACAAAGTAAAAGCTTAAGCAAATTCATTATTGAAAATGAAATTCTATATAGGATAAGTTATGATGATAATAGAAATAGGAGGCTACAGTTATGCCTTCCTAAAGAATTAAGACGACAAATCCTACAAGATTTACATGACAATGAGTTGTCCGGAGCTCACTTAGGATTTGAAAAGACATATGGAAAAATCAAAGAGAGATTTTTCTGGCCTCACTGTGAAAAGTCAATCAGAAAATACGTAAACAACTGCGAGTCATGTCAGTTGAATAAAGTCGACAATAAACTGGAGAAAGGAATGCTGCAGCCTATCGATGCCAATGAACCATTTGAAATTGTCGGAGTAGACATACTTGGGCCTCTCTCTCCGACGTCAAAAGGCAGTAAATACATTATAATAATGATTGACTTATTTACAAAATGGATGGAGACAAAGGCAGTGAGGAATGTACAAGCCATTACCATAGCGAAATGGTTTGTAGATGAAGTATTGGCAAGACACGGCGCCATTAAAAAAGTGTTAACAGATAATGCCAGATACTTTATATCAGACTTTATGGAAGAAGTCTTTAAGTTGACAGCCTCCAAACATGTGAAAACCACACCATATAGTCCACAATCGAATGGAACAGCAGAAAAAGCATGTGGGACTGTAGCTATGATGCTTAAACATTATGTTCAAGATAATGTTACCAATTGGGACCAGTACTTACCCAAAGTAACATTCTCGTATAACGTTAGTCATCATAAAGCTACCAAAGTTTCTCCGTTTTTCTTACTATATGGAAGAGAACCAAAAGTACCAATTGACGTATCTTATGATCTGCCGCGTGACTTTGCATTTGGCACTAATTATTTAAAATATATGGAGGAGACAAGAAGATTGGTTCATATGAGAATTATAGAGGCTCATAATGATGGTAAATTCCGTTATGATGCTAAACATCGCGATGTAGTATTTGAGGAGGGTGACTTGGTGTCACTACATATTCCTCACAGAGAGATTGGTCTTAGTACGAAATTACTAAGCCAATATATTGGCCCTTATAAGATAATTACGCGGCACAGTCCACTTGTATACACTGTCCAAAGTGTACATAATCCAAGGAAAAAGTTTAAGAAAGTACATATAAGACGATTAAGAAAATGGAACAATGAAACAATTCCTGAATTGGACGGCATTGATGAAGTAGATAGTAACAATGCTAAACATATTACTACACAAAATGACAATGAAAATCAACTGGACGATGAAATAGATGATAACACGGAAAAAGAAACAAAGCACAATGATGATCAGAAAACGGACAATGGTTAAAATTTTATTATAATGCATGGTTTATTGGTATTTTAGATTAAAGTTTATATAATGCATGCATTTTTTTAAGGTGAAGGGATTTTATAGTAATATTTTATAAATTTGTAAACTAATGTGTACATGAGTTATTAGTGTTACTGATTTTACACATCTGAGGACAGATGAAGACTTGAAGGGGCGGAAATGCAATAGTGGGTCAAATCAGCAAAATAGTTTTGTTTTTATTTAAATAATTAAAAACATAATTATTACATAAGCTAAATTATTGAAAACTTTCCCTATAATAAACAAATGCTTATATACACTAATATTTCAACATTAAATAATTTTATATTGAAGTCAAGGATATATTGTAAGGGTATTTTATTTGTTATACTCTGAAAAATTATTTCAAAAATTATTCTTATTTTTATTTGTTAAAAATTTATAACAGCACTAAAATGTTTTACAAAAAACCTAAAGGTAAACACCTTGTTTTTAAGGAAACTTTATCCAATATTTTGTGTTAAATAGAGTGTTAAAATAATGCACTAAAATGTTATAGAAAAAATTAAATAGTAAACTCCCAGTTTTAATAGTGATTAAATCCTGACTCAATGTGACACACTTTCTCCTCACGTACACTTTAGTATAAATAGAGGTGTCTCTCAGACACCAAAATCAGTTCTCCATTTGGAGTCATACTACGTGTATTACTTTAAAGTGAATTAATAAAAGTATTTGCATATTACTTTGTGTGTGTGTTTACTTTGTCATCGCGAATCAACTGTTTGGACATCTTAAGGGACGCCTTTGGACCTATCCACAACTACGCGGACAGCTAACAACTATTACGTAAGTAAATATTTTTATTATGAGAACTCCGGACCCCGTATCCGTTAACGGACGGCTCTTAGTGTACCTTATAGGCCCACGGTCCTTATAGGCCCACGGTCCTTATAGGCCCACGGTCCTTATAGGCCCACGGTCCTTATAGGCCCACGGTCCTTATAGGCCCACGGTCCTTATAGGCCCACGGTCCTTATAGGCCCACGGTCCTTATAGGCCCACGGTCCTTATAGGCCCACGGTCCTTATAGGCCCACGGTCCTTATAGGCCCACGGTCCTTATAGGCCCACGGTCCTTATAGGCCCACGGTCCTTATAGGCCCACGGTCCTTATAGGCCCACGGTCCTTATAGGCCCACGGTCCTTATAGGCCCACGGTCCTTATAGGCCCACGGTCCTTATAGGCCCACGGTCCTTATAGGCCCACGGTCCTTATAGGCCCACGGTCCTTATAGGCCCACGGTCCTTATAGGCCCACGGTCCTTATAGGCCCACGGTCCTTATAGGCCCACGGTCCTTATAGGCCCACAGTCCTTATAGGCCCACGGTCCTTATAGGCCCACGGTCCTTCCAGGCCCACGGTCCTTCCAGGCCCACGGTCCTTCCAGGCCCACGGTACTTCCAGGCCCACGGTCCTTCCAGGCCCACGGTACTTCCAGGCCCACGGTCCTTCCAGGCCCACGGTCCTTCCAGGCCCACGGTCCTTCCAGGCCCACGGTCCTTCCAGGCCCACGGTCCTTCCAGGCCCACGGTCCTTCCAGATGGATCTGAATCCTTCCAGGCCTTGTAACCCTATACGGATCTGAAACCCTAGATGGATCTGAATCCCTACACGGATCTGAAACCCTAGACGGGACTGAAACCCTAGACGGATCTGAATCTTCTGACCGTGACTCTGATGCTATATAACGTTATAAATGAATGGAATAATAGCGTGATTTAGAATGTTTATAAACGGCTATTAATAGCGTGATTAGAATGTTTATAAACGGCTAAATGAATGGAATAATAGAGTATTATTTATGTCAAATCTGACAGACACTCTTCAGACCCGCTTCTGACCTCACTCTGATGCTCCATAATGTTAWATTAATAGCGTGATTTAGAATGTTTATAAACGGCTAAATGAATGGAATAATAGAGTATTATTTATGTCAAATCTGACCTCACTCTTACCCGCTTCTGACCTCACTGATGCTCCATAATGTTACATTGTGATTTAGACCTCGACTCTGATGTCAAATCTGACCCATAATGTTACATTAATAGAGTGATTAAGAATGCTTATAAACGGCTAAATGAATGGAATAATAGAGTATTATTTATGTCAAATCTGACCACACTCTTACCCGCTTCTGACCTCACTCTGATGCTTCATAATGTTACATTAATAGCGTGATTTAGAATGTTTATAAACGGCTAAATGAATGGAATARTAGAGTATTATTTAATTAATTCGATCCATAATGATGTATTATTTAGGTCAAATCTGACCACAATCTTTCCCGCTTCTGACCTCACTCTKATGCTCCATAATGTTACATTAATAGMGTGATTTAGAATGTTTATAAACGGCTAAATGAATGGAATAATAGAGTATTATTTATGTCAAATCTGACCTCACTCTTACCCGCTTCTGACCTCACTCTGATGCTCCATAATGTTACATTAATAGAGTGTTTTAGAATGTTTAAAAACGACTAAATGAATGGAATAATAGAGTATTATTTATGTCAAATCTGACMTCACTCTTACCCGCTTCTGACCTCACTCTGATGCTCCATAATGTTACATTAATAGCGTGATTTAGAATGTTTATAAACGGCTAAATGAATGGAATAATAGAGTATTATTTATGTCAAATCTGACCTCACTCTTACCCGCTTCTGACCTCACTCTGATGCTCCATAATGTTACATTAATAGCGTGATTTAGAATGTTTATAAACGGCTAAATGAATGGAATAATAGAGTATTATTTATGTCAAATCTGACCTCACTCTTACCCGCTTCTGACCTCACTCTGATGCTCCATAATGTTACATTAATAGCGTGATTTAGAATGTTTATAAACGGCTAAATGAATGGAATAATAGAGTATTATTTATGTCAAATCTGACCTCACTCTTACCCGCTTCTGACCTCACTCTGATGCTCCATAATGTTACATTAATAGCGTGATTTAGAATGTTTATAAACGGCTAAATGAATGGAATAATAGAGTATTATTTATGTCAAATCTGACCTCACTCTTACCCGCTTCTGACCTCACTCTGATGCTCCATAATGTTACATTAATAGCGTGATTAAGAATGCTTATAAACGTCTTAATTCGATCCATAATGATGTATTATTTAGGTCAAATCTGACCTCACTCTTACCCGCTTCTGACCTCACTCTGATGCTCCATAATGTTACATTAATAGCGTGATTTAGAATGTTTATAAACGGCTAAATGAATGGAATAATAGAGTATTATTTATGTCAAATCTGACCTCACTCTTACCCGCTTCTGACCTCACTCTGATGCTCCATAATGTTACATTAATAGCGTGATTTAGAATGTTTATAAACGGCTAAATGAATGGAATAATAGAGTATTATTTATGTCAAATCTGACCTCACTCTTACCCGCTTCTGACCTCACTCTGATGCTCCATAATGTTACATTAATAGCGTGATTTAGAATGTTTATAAACGGCTAAATGAATGGAATAATAGAGTATTATTTATGTCAAATCTGACCTCACTCTTACCCGCTTCTGACCTCACTCTGATGCTCCATAATGTTACATACATTAGAATGTTTATAAAGCTAAATGAATGGAATAATGTATTATTTAATCTGACCCGCTTCTGACCTCACTCTGATGCTTAATGTTAATTAATAGCGTGATTTAGAATGTTTATAAACGGCTAAATGAATGGAATAATAGAGTATTATTTATGTCAAATCTGACCTCACTCTTACCCGCTTCTGACCTCACTCTGATGCTCCATAATGTTACATTAATAGCGTGATTTAGAATGTTTATAAACGGCTAAATGAATGGAATAATATGTCAAATCTGACCTCACTCTTACCCGCTTCTGACCTCACTCTGATGCTCCATAATGTTACATTAATAGAGTGATTTATTTATGTCAAATCTGACCTCTTCTGACTCTTACCCATAATGTTACATTAATAGCGTGATTTAGAATGCTGATCTGACCTCACTCTGATGCTCCATAATGTTACATTAATAGCGTGATTTAGAATGTTTATAAACGGCTAAATGAATGGAATAATAGAGTATTATTTATGTCAAATCTGACCTCACTCTTACCCGCTTCTGACCTCACTCTGATGCTCCATAATGTTACATTAATAGCGTGATTTAGAATGTTTATAAACGGCTAAATGAATGGAATAATAGAGTATTATTTATGTCAAATCTGACCTCACTCTTCCCGCTTCTGACCTCACTCTGATGCTCCATAATGTTACATTAATAGCGTGATTAAGAATGMTTAWAAACGTCTTAAATRRATCAATAATGATGTATTATTTAGGTCAAATCTGACCTCACTCTTACCCGCTTCTGACCTCACTCTGATGCTCCATAATGTTAYATTAATAGCGTGATTTAGAATGTTTATAAACGGCTAAATGAATGGAATAATAGAGTATTATTTATGTCAAATCTGACCTCACTCTTACCCGCTTCTGACCTCACTCTGATGCTCCATAATGTTACATTAATAGCGTGATTTAGAATGTTTATAAACGGCTAAATGAATGGAATAATAGAGTCTTATTTATGTCAAATCTGACCTCACTCTGATGCTCCATAATGTTACATTAATAGCGTGATKTAGAATGTTTATAAACGGCTAAATGAATGGAATAATAGTGTATTATTTATGTCAAATGTTACATTAATAGCGTGATTTAGAATGTTTATAAACGGCTAAATGAATGGAATAATAGAGTATTATTTATGTCAAATCTGACCTCACTCTTACCCGCTTCTGACCTCACTCTGATGCTCCATAATGTTACATTAATAGCGTGATTTAGAATGTTTATAAACGGCTAAATGAATGGAATAATAGAGTATTATTTATGTCAAATCTGACCTCACTCTTACCCGCTTCTGACCTCACTCTGATGCTCCATAATGTTACATTAATAGCGTGATTTAGAATGTTTATAAACGGCTAAATGAATGGAATAATAGAGTATTATTTATGTCAAATCTGACCTCACTCTTACCCGCTTCTGACCTCACTCTGATGCTCCATAATGTTACATTAATAGCGTGAGTTTAGAATGTTTATAAACGCTAAATGAATGGAATAATAGAGTMTTATTTATGTCAAATCTGACCTCACTCTTACCCGCTTCTGACCTCACTCTGATGCTCCATAATGTTACATAATAGAAGCTAAATGTGAATAATTATTATTTATGTCAAATCTGACCTATAAACTCTGATAATGTTACATTAATAGCGTGATTTAGAATGTTTATAAACGTCTAAATGAATGGAATAATGATGTATTATTTATGTCAAATCTGACCTCACTCTTACCCGCTTCTGACCTCACTCTGATGCTCCATAATGTTACATTAATAGCGTGATTTAGAATGTTTATAAACGTCTAAATGAATSGAATAATGAGTATTATTTATGTCAAATCTGACCTCACTCTTACCCGCTTCTGACCTCACTCTGATGCTCCATAATGTTACATTAATAGCGTGATTTAGAATGTTTATAAACGGCTAAATGAATGGAATAATAGAGTCTTATTTATGTCAAATCTGACCTCACTCTTACCCGCTTCTGACCTCACTCTGATGCTCCATAATGTTACATTAATAGCGTGATTTAGAATGATTTATAAACTGATGCTCCATAATGTTACATTAATAGCGTGATTTAGAATGTTTATAAACGGCTAAATGAATGGAATAATAGAGTCTTATTTATGTCAAATCTGACCTCACTCTGATGCTCCATAATGTTATATTAATAGCGTGATTTAGAATGTTTATAAACGGCTAAATGAATGGAATAATAGAGTATTATTTATGTCAAATCTGACCTCACTCTTACCCGCTTCTGACCTCACTCTGATGCTCCATAATGTTACATTAATAGCGTGATTTAGAATGTTTATAAACGGCTAAATGAATGGAATAATAGAGTATTATTTATGTCAAATCTGACCTCACTCTTACCCGCTTCTGACCACGCGGACAGCTAACAACTATTACGTAAGTAAATATTTTTATTATGAGAACTCCGGACCCCGTATCCGTTAACGGACGGCTCTTAGTGTACCTTATAGGCCCACGGTCCAAAATCAGTTCTCCATTTGGAGGCCCACGGTCCTTATAGGCCCACGGTCCTTGTGTGTGCCCACGGTCCTTATAGGCCCACGGTCCTTATAGGCCCACGGTCCTTATAGGCCCACGGTCCTTATAGGCCCACGGTCCTTATAGGCCCACGGTCCTTATAGGCCCACGGTCCTTATAGGCCCACGGTCCTTATAGGCCCACGGTCCTTATAGGCCCACGGTCCTTATAGGCCCACGGTCCTTATAGGCCCACGGTCCTTATAGGCCCACGGTCCTTATAGGCCCACGGTCCTTATAGGCCCACGGTCCTTATAGGCCCACGGTCCTTATAGGCCCACGGTCCTTATAGGCCCACGGTCCTTATAGGCCCACGGTCCTTATAGGCCCACGGTCCTTATAGGCCCACGGTCCTTATAGGCCCACGGTCCTTATAGGCCCACGGTCCTTATAGGCCCACGGTCCTTATAGGCCCACGGTCCTTATAGGCCCACGGTCCTTATAGGCCCACGGTCCTTATAGGCCCACGGTCCTTATAGGCCCACGGTCCTTATAGGCCCACGGTCCTTATAGGCCCACGGTCCTTATAGGCCCACGGTCCTTATAGGCCCACGGTCCTTATAGGCCCACGGTCCTTATAGGCCCACGGTCCTTATAGGCCCACGGTCCTTATAGGCCCACGGTCCTTCCAGGCCCACGGTCCTTCCAGGCCCACGGTCCTTCCAGGCCCACGGTCCTTCCAGGCCCACGGTCCTTCCAGGCCCACGGTCCTTCCAGGCCCACGGTCCTTCCAGGCCCACGGTCCTTCCAGGCCCACGGTCCTTCCAGGCCCACGGTCCTTCCAGGCCCACGGTCCTTCCAGGCCTTGTAACCCTATACGGATCCGAAACCCTAGATGGATCTGAATCCCTACACGGATCTGAAACCCTAGACGGGACTGAAACCCTAGACGGATCTGAAACCCTAGACGGATCTGAAACCCTAGACGGGACTGAAACCCTAGACGGATCTGAAACCCTAGACGGATCTGAAACCCTAGACGGATCTGAAACCCTAGACGGATCTGAAACCCTAGACGGATCTGAAACCCTAGACGGATCTGAAACCCTACTTGGGTGACAGAGCCTATTTGGGTGACAGAGCCTATTTGGGTGACAGACCCTATTTGGGTGACAGACCCTATTTGGGTGACAGACCCTATTTGGGTGACAGACCCTATTTGGGTGACAGACCCTATTTGGGTGACAGACCCTATTTGGGTGACAGACCCTATTTGGGTGACAGACCCTACTTGGGTGACAGACGCTATTTGGGTGACAGACCCTATTTGGGTGACAGACCCTATTTGGGTGACAGACCCTATTTGGGTGACAGACCCTATTTGGGTGACAGACCCTATTGGGGGACAAAACCTATTTGGGCTAAAGAATTAATTGGTCAGAGTAGAATAAATAGGAAACCGCTCGTTCCTAAGCCACGCATTACTATAAGTTATCACTAAAAGAGTCAAAACCGTAAGGTAAGTGGTGTATTGCCGAGTGTTTGGTTTACATAAGGAAGGTTAGACAAACTTAGATACCCGTAATGTACCCACTTCCCCTACATTTGGTGAGCAACGATGAGGGATCAAATGATACCCGAGACTGGCGCTGAGTCCGAGCCGAATGGCTTTGGGCGTAGCCAGTATTCAACATAAATTATAGGCCTGTCCGAGCATGATGTCTTAGGGCGTTGCCTATAATACATTTATCACTACGTAGTATGGAACCACAACCTTCAACGTCATATGAAAGTCCAGACTTTGCCCCGCTTAGCAAAGAAGAAATGGACGACTTCTTCACTACATTATCTACATACGATAACAATAAAATATTAGAAGAGATGCACTCACTCGGATTTGATGAACTATTTTCTGGAACGTCACCTATTTCGAGTACAGATATCGATGCGATTTATGCTGAGTCATCACCAAAACGCATCAAAACCGAACATTGTGATGAAACTATGGCTACTGTTAATACGAGTGTTGAGCCAATTGTTCAATTTGTTGAAAATTTTCACGGCTGTTATGAAAACGAGATAACAGTTAAGACCGAGTCTGACCTACCCCAGACATGGGATACTGGTCTGCRGGCACCAGTGGATGGTAACTGGTGGTTATCTGATCAGTTGAAACCTGTAGATATACATTGGATGGAACAACTTAAACCTGATGTCATCACCGAATATTCACCAATAAATCCAAAAATGGCACCAACGGAAATTTTATTGACCGATAATTGGCACACATACGACACGTACGTTACAGCTGTTGGTATCTCGTCAAGAGAAATTGTCATTGGACTCAACACTGGATATCTATACGTTTACAGTCTCGACGGCTATCAATTCCGTTTATCAATGGTAGCGACAACTGATGAGGTCACATGTATAGTTCCACTCAACGACTGTGGGATGTACATAATTACTGATAATAGTAACATATACTATTTTAATGCAAACACGTATAACATTACAAACATCGGTGAAGAGCGTGTAGTTTCACTACAGAAAACCGAGTTTGGCATACTAGGGATGACCTATGGAGGGCGATTAATCCGAATCAATGACGGCAATATTCACGACGTCACTTATGAAATTATTGGATATTTGGCAACAGGAGTAACAGATTTTAGTATACTATCTGCTCGTCGATTCTTCTATCCAAATGACGGGCTTATCCTACTCCTACAAAATGGCGAGAACGTGGCGTTGATTAGAGTTTATATTGAAAATCACTCATTCAACTATGAACTTATATATCACACAAGATTGTTATCATTCGACAACCAACCGCTTAATTTATACACAATCGGGGAAATGAAGATTGTAGGCGTTGAACTGTCAGAAACTGGACAACTGCTTTATAGCTTTGACGTTAAAGCTATGTTACAATCAAAGCTGGAATTTCAAACCTATCGATTACCAGAGTCCCACGTTAGGAAAATAGCCATCGGAGCCGGGGAAATGATGGTTGTATGTGATTGTAATCTAATATACATTTACGATATGCAGTTCATGACAGTTAAGTACACTGTACAGATGGAGAATTTTATAACATATCTACAGAAATATAAAAACCGTTTAATGATCACCGGACTAACCAATGGATATTTGCTAATAAACCGCTTACCACAAACTGGAAAATGTTGTACCCGTTGTGAGAACTTTTTGCCACAAATTATAAATGGGTTCCCTAGTGGATTTATCGTTTGCCAACATAGCTTTATTCGATATAAATAATTTATATATCCCTATATTTGTATATCTTACAATAATTACCTATAATAAAATTGGTGTTGGATTAATAAATAGTATTATTTATTATAGACTGTATGTGTCCGAAATATTTTCCGTACGGGAAACCGAGGAATAACACCTGTTATTCTTACTGTCCTTTTTGTCATATTTTGGTTGACGACAATCTTATGCTATTACATTGTCGTGAGTGTAATAAACGTTTGAGCGAATCAAAATTCAACGAAGACCAACAAATTGCCGAAAGTTATTTATACATCTTCAAGTATCTGCCGATCAAACAGTTTGAAGTACGTTCCAAATACTTGATTGATTTCAACAAAGAAAAAGTATTCAATTGTGTGGATAGTTTATACAAACTTATTAACGCAACCAAACGCGGACTTATATTCATTTTGCCATTAAATTTTCCAATACCGAGATATTGTAGAAAACAGTTTATAAACGAGTTTTATTCATTGATAACCGAGAAAGTAGACTTACTACCAACATTTTTGGACTCACCTTTGTTGGATCATACGTTTTTCTTAGAAGCTATAACTGAACCATTAATTCTTGACGTACGCAACGATCGACTAACTGCTTAATTGTCATAAGCAGAACAGTTTAATGCCGTATAGAATTAGAATACACGGAATTTGGCAAGACATTAAACTAACACCTGAAGAACTAGTTACTGTAGCTTCGGGATTAAATAATAAAAGAAAGCAACTACTTGGAAAAAGGTCATACAATTGTATAATCATATTTTGTAAAACTTATAACCTACAATTTAAAATCAAAAARCGTCAGCTAAGTCCAGAAGATTATTTCATTCAACTGCTAATCCCGTCCATGAAAATTTGTTTGTCGGTTATAAGTACATCATATACMAAAGCTAAGCGCTTGTTAGCATACAAATTACATAGAGAATATACAAAACAAATCACATATTTTATAGAATGAATGAACGATTGATATCGGATTTAAGAACATTCGATAATTCAAGATTGTACAGTTTTAATGAACGCTACAGATATGATCTTTTATACATCCCATCGGAGACGACTACCCGTCAAATACCAGCGTATACACATTCTTGTTCAGCACATCCTGATTGGTTATATTCGATCTTTCCGTCGGAACCGGAATATACACCGGATATAATTAATAAAACACCCATTAACACCGAACATTTAAACTATGCTAACTTCAAAACAGAATTGGTGGATAAAAATTATATAGGTGGAAGAGTGACAGCATTGTTAGTTAATGACAGCAACCTCAGTATCGGAACGAACTATGGCACGATATATAATTATATACCATCTACTAATGACGGACTGAAAAAGTACTCCTTACTTGGGCCAATATACGATATAAGTAGCTCCGATCTCGGCGAATCTATGCTTATAAGTTCTGGAAAAGCAATTGAACAAATAAGAATAAACAAAGTAAATATGGTAACGGGTGGATACAACTTTCTAAAAATATTTCACACTAAGATTGGTATCTTAGCAGTGTCAAAGGAAGGAATTATATTTGAAATTATTTATGATGGAACACATCAAGCTCACATATTTCAAAGAATACCTATTTGCATCACTATTGATAACGTCATTTATGCGGAAATAAAGGACGACTCTTACGAAAATTGCGTTTTATTAATTCTATCATGCTGTAATTGGATTGGCATCTTGAAATTAATAAAAACTAATATCGGATTCGCACCCATTATAATACTTGAGAAACAAATAACTCGTTTTAAAAGTATGTTATTAATGGCCGCAACAAAAGACTATCTCTTTGTTACGACAGAAAAGTTAAGTCTAGAACCAGGAGATTTGACGACTACAATATTGGTTTACAAATGGGAARACTTAAAAAGACATTTTGAAGCTTTTCACGAAATCATAGTACCGTTTGACCCTATAGGCGAAATGGAAATTATTAACAACGTACTAGTTGTTACATCCCAAATATTCAATCGTATTATAGCATATGACACAAAATCGTTTGGAGTTGTCTATAAAATAATGGTTGAGAAGGACTACGATAAGATGACTATTATTGACAACAAACTAATAGCCGCTAATAAAAAAGAAATAATTATTTGTAATTTACCTTTTATGTATAAAGTATGCCCCGATTGTAAACTAACTTATGCAAACTTTCTCGGCGACCCTTGTATATTATCCGGCATTAAAGCCTGTAAACACTATTTCCTCAAAAAACAATGATTTAATAAATGTATACTTTCTTTACAAAATTAAAAAAAAAAAATAATAAAATAAAATAAAAAGGTGATGGGAAACAAACGTGTTTATTTTATTCTACTATTGGTAATTAACAGCGAGATTGTTGACATCTTACATAGATGTCAGACAGTCAAATATGATCATGTTACCAGTACACCGGATGTCTTCGTAACTGTCAACGATGGTAGACAAGTTAACCCGATAGACATACAGAACATACTAAAAAACAATCCTAATTTTTATATTACTAATGGACGAATATATGATCGTAACAGTGGCAAACATGTAGTTATACCTAAAGACAGATTAAATGTTTACATACCACAAAAGATATATTCGAGAGATAATACTTATTTGAACGATGAATCAATTGGTACGTCAACAACAACAGTAACTTCTGTTAAAAGAAGAAAGCCACCACTCGAAGATAATAAAAACTATTACGATGATGATTGTAACCTACTTACCGATGATAGTCCACTAATCAAAGACTTTTCAGAAGATAAATATTTAATAATTCCTGGCCTAATAATATTACCCGTTGGTAAAGAAAATGATGGAAAGGCTTATAAATGTTTTATGAAATTATTAGAAGAACAAAATCTTAGGGAAGTTGCCGCCGCGAAGTCAGCAGCGGAAACTCGGGGAACAAGTACCACCACTTCTAGTAAATTATATTTTCCAGAAGTAACAATGTTTCCCGATGAAGACTCGGTGACAACGAAACCTTCAGAAGCAACTGTAAAACCTACTGATGTATCGTACATACCAACTACTATCGACAATCCTAAAACAATTGTAAAATTGTCGGGAGAATTACCTAACGTTTTAATTGATAAAATAAATCCACAAACAACTACGACAGCTCGTAGTACAACTGTAAAGAATTATGGAAAACTTTTTGTACAGAAAACTTATGAACTTCAACCAAACCTTTTCAAAAATAAAGAATTTATTACAAACTCTGCAGCACATGGATTGCATTTTGTAGAAACAGGACGAGCATTTAAATTCAGTGATTATTGGATTCAGTACATGAAAATCAACTTACCCGTGTATAATAGTCAGCGATATTCAAAAATATATAACGAAATAAAGTCTAATTGTGAATCGTTCACTTTAAGAATTCAAGATTTCGTTTCTGGAAGAGAAAATTATATAAGTAATAATTGTCAATATTTGGAATACGATTTCAACTCTATAATGGAACCAATGACAAAATTTATAGAAGAGAGACATGATTTGTTTACTAAAGTTAATTACAATCGAAGAAAAAGAGAGTTAATTACATTAACGGCTATTGGACTTGCCGGTATTGCTACTTTTGCTGCTGGATTCTTTTATGGGAAAAACAATGAAGGCTTAGAAGATAAAATTAACGATCTTAGTAAAGAAATTCATAAAACTAATAAGAAAACTCATTTGTTACAAAATGCACTTATTGGTTTAACAGAAGCAACTAACGCACGTTTTACAGTAATAAATGAGAGAATTCAAATGCTAGCTAATGTTACGAAACAACAGATGCAAAACATGGATAAAAAATTAAAAGATTTTAAAAGTGCAGTGAGAATCGAATTTCAAAAACGAGACATACTCGATATCATTCGTGACTTTAACAACAAACAATTTGAAAAATTACAAAACCTAGTCCTAATGGAGTTGGAACAATTGAACTATTATGATAAAATGTTCATAGCATTAAGAAAAGGATATATCCCCAGAGACTTGATTGATTCGCTCACCTTGACTGAAATGCTGAATCAAATCGATAATCAACTTAATGGCAAATACAAAATAGCCATTGAACAGCAAGACCAAATACTTTTTTATAGTTTACCATTCACGAAATACTTGATTAGAGATGAAATCAATGCCAATACAAACACCACTCAAAAATATCTGTATTTAAAAATTAAAATTCCGTTAAAACATCCAACAGAGCAAAATCAATTTCGCATATATACTCCGAATAGTTTGCCGTTTCCCTGTATAACAAATCACTGTCAATTTAAAGGAGTAATAAATTCTACATTAATGTCATTTAAATTGGATAACACTGTGTGGTTGCTTAACGAAATATCCAATCAAGTAGACGAAGAAGCAGAGCTCACACATTTCAGTTGTACACAAACATACGACGAACAACTTTGCTTTACTTTCTCACCCGAACTTTTAAGAAGCCCAAATATGTGTACGAAAGCAATTACTCAATTTGTATCAAAGGATATAGCAAAATATTGCGATTTAATACCCAGGCATGTGGACGACTATCGTGTAATAAAATTAAACAACTATCAATACATGTTACATGGAAATGTAGTAGACACGTATTACGAACATTGTGAGAACGAAGCCACGGTACAACATACCTTAATCGAGTGGGCTACCATAGTAAGTGTACGTAAAGGATGTTACCTATTCATACCGAAAACTAGACAGAAGTTATACGGACCCTATTCTGAACCTTTAACTGGTTCTATGGACTATACCAATTATGCTTATGTGTCAGCTTTAATAGACGAATTGTCGAAGAAAATTGATTCAAAATTGGAAACAAGATACCTACTGAATATTACCTTAGAGCCTGAGAGTGAAGACAATAACACACAAGTCTGGGATGCCATGTTGGAAAAACTTAATGATGGAAAAATCGAAGAATACGGTGCCATTGCAATTCAAATTACAAAAAACTTGTCTCAACAAATGTATGAATTGTCAACTAACTATAAGACATTCACATTCAGAGGCCGGTTTTGGGGAATGTTTGCATTAATTGGTGATTTATTACACACATTATCCACATTAATCGTAATCTTCGGAACATTAACATATACGAGATTTTTCGGTATAATGGGAGTTGGTTTAACCATAATCGAACCACGGCCAGTACAGGCATTTTCACTGATACCAGATATATCTATATTTCCTGCTGTCAGCTTGGAAGTGATGGATTCAGCAACAGCCATATCGTGGGTTATTAGAGTCGTTATGGTCATTATTTTTATGTTACTTATGTCAATGCTGATATCAACACAATGGTTCCGTACAATTAAGTTTTCAACGCATTATGGAAGATATTCGACGACTGAAACACCATATTATCTATATTTAATTGAACTTAACATACCAAACGAAACCGCGTTTTTCAGATACAAAAGTATAGAAAATATTTTTATAAAACTTCCAATAACAAGTATGCCTATGAGTCGTGTGTACGAAGTCAGATGTAAAAATCCTGTTGTATATTGGTATACAAAAACAGTCAACAAAAATAAATTGCTTGTATTATCTGATACTTTGCATTTGATTGGCTATGATAAGGATGGACAAAGAGTAAGGGTTCGAAACCAAAAAATAAGTATTCCACTTTCTGATATTGAATGGACATCAAAGCCAAAGCCGGACGCTCTTCAAATTGAATGTAATTATGGATGGTGTTACGTTAACATAGTAAAAGGTTATCATGTATCAAGCCAATTGGCGGAAGTAAATAGAGACCACATACCACTGCGATTAATTGACTCAGACAACGATGATACTAACAAAACCTTGTTGCCCAAATTAGCTCTAGAGATTATAGAACCAAAACACTCGTGCACTAAACACTCGCTAATTAAAACTAATAAAAAAAATAAAAATAAAAATAAATACAATTAACATTATTAAAATAACTAGATACTATGGAAGGAAAGAGTTTCCAAGATAAATTTCATCAAACCGAGCCGTCAGCTCTGTATGACGACTTGAACTCGGTAAGCTTTGGCGAGACACAGGAAACACAAGGACAAAATCCTGTACCTCCACCGCCTTCAATGAGTTCTCGTGTCAGAACACAATTACCAATACTTAATCCTAAATCATACAATGGTACTACAAACCCGACTATCTGGCTTAATCATTATGACTTGGTAGCTGACGCTAACATGTGGGACGATACTATAAAATTGAAACGAGTTATTGGGTCATTAGAAGGTGCTGCCCACTTATGGTATCAGAATCAGCGTATCATGAATAAGATCAACAATTGGCAACAGTTTAGAACAAATCTAATTAATAATTTTACTAATACAATGCACAAAATTCTGGTGACTCAAGAAATATTTGATGCCACCCAGAAAAACTCCTTTGATGAATATTGGGAAGAAAAGTTTGGTGTAATTAAACTGACCAACCCGGGAATGACAGACACTGAGATAATTTCTAATATGTTGAATGGTATGGTAGGAGATTTGAAAGACGAAGTGACGGACAAAATGATTACTAACCCATGTGAGACTGTAGAAGAATTCAAAGGACTTGTTAAACGAATTTGTGATGTCAGACTTTATCAACGAAAAGAAGCGGGTAAACGAAGAGTTAGATTCAATTATAATCCAGTGGATAACCGCCCAAAGGAACAAAATGCATTTCAACAGCAACAATCACGGGAAATGCAGCAAATGCAAGAAAATATTAGATACATGAAACGTTTAATGTTGAGAGGAAATCAATTTGCGCCCAAAGATCCTGTGGAAATATCGGAGACTAAAGAGGACACTAAAGAAGAAAAACGACGCTCAGACACTAATTGGACTAAAACAGTAAAATGTTACAAATGTAACAAAATAGGCCATATTGCCAGAGATTGTCGTGTTAATAACAACAATAAGGGAAACGGGTGGCGACGAAATTAACTGAGGAGAATAATTTCGTCCATCTTGACCGGTCTCCTCAGGAATCGACAACGCTTATAAAAGAAAAATTAAATTAAATAATATACATGTAACGGCAATTATAGATACAGGATCAACAGTATCTATTATCAATTCTGAACTATTAACCAAACTAAAAGAACAGCCAAAAGAAAGGAAAGGCAAAGAAATATTACTATTAAATAACAAACGCTATGAATTAGGRCAGTACGTTAAATTGAATGTTGAAGTCGACAATGAAATTTACATTCAAGATTTCTACATATTCGATGAAATCAAATATTCAGCACTTTTGGGTCTTGATTTTTGCAGAAAATCAAAATTAAAACTAGACTTTGGTAACGAAGGACAAATTGATTGGATAAACTCAGACTTTATTATACAAGAATTAGACTCGACTCTAGACGTTAGACTATGTCAAGATTATAATATTCCAAACGAAACGATGACTAATGCTAAATGTGAGATTGACACAAGTAATCTACCACCTAATACACAATTTGGTTTCCTTAAACCAATTAAGAGACTGTATGACGATTATCAGATTGTAATACAAGAAACACTTATTGATTTACAAAAACCAATAGATGTCATTTTATACAATTCGTCAAAGTCTAATAAATACTTGTGTAAAAATCTCAAAATAGCCTTAATGTACCTAATATCATACCCTCAATACGGATGCGAAGAGAATTACATGATTGAAAGCGTAGATGATAATAAAAAACAGTTTCATATCCTTACTTCTGATAATTACAAGAGACAAAAAATGCTTAGATTGCTTGAAAGGAATAGAGATCTTTTCGGAGAATCTGTATTACAATTAGGTAAAGCTGTTGATGTTGAACACGAAATTAAGTTAACAACTGAAGAACCAGTACGTTTACGCGCTTATAGAAATTCACCAAAAGAAAAAGAAATAATACGACAACAAGTAAAAGAAATGTTGGATGCAAATGTTATCGAAGAAAGTAAATCACCATATAGTTTTCCTGTAGTACTGGTTAAAAAGAAAAACGGGAAAATTAGATTTTGTGTCGACTACAGAAAACTAAATTCTATTACAATCAAAGACAGACATCCTTTACCATTGATTAACGACGCTCTCACAGCTCTTGAAGGAAGTAAATACTTTACTGTTATGGACCTATTAAGTGGATATTGGAATATTCATGTAAAAGTCTCAGATAGACCCAAGACAGCATTTATAACCCCTGATGGCCTATATCAGTTTAAAGTAATGCCGTTTGGTCTTACCAACGCACCGGCGACATTTCAACGATATATGCAAAAAGTTTTACGAAATGTATTATATCAGTTTGTCGTTGTGTATTTAGATGACATAATAATATTTTCCAATACATTTGATGACCATCTACGACACGTTGAAAATGTCTTAAAATTGATACGAGAATATGATTTACGATTAGGCATAGAAAAATGTGAATTTCTTTGCAAAGAAGTAAAGTATTTAGGACATATAGTTTCATCGGATGGAATAAAGCCAGATGAAGACAAAATAAAATCAGTTAAAGCATTCCCGATACCTAAGAAAGTTAGAGATGTACAAAGCTTTCTTGGACTAGCAAATTACTATAGAGTGTTTGTACAAGATTATGCTTTTGTAGCCGAGCCATTAACAAACCTGTTGCGCAAAGATGTAAAATTTAATTGGGATATTAAATGTCAAAAAGCATTTGACGAACTTAAAAATAGATTAATTACGGCCCCAATACTAGCACAATATCAAGAAGGTGCCCCTATTGAAATATTCACTGATGCTTGTGGCTATGGCATGTCAGCAATACTAGGACAAATTCAAAATGGTAAACATGTCGTCATCAGTTACAACAGTAAAATGTTTAATAGTGCACAACTAAACTATGGTATCACAGAAAAAGAATGTTTAGCTATAGTATGGGCTGTTGAAAGGTATCGACATTACATATATGGCGAACATTTTGTGGTATATAGTGACCATAATCCACTACAATATATTAGAAATTTGAAAAACCCAAACAGAAGATTAATGCATTGGAGAACAATACTCGAAGAATATGACTTTGAAGTGAAATATAAGAAAGGAAAATTACATAACAATGCTGACGCATTATCAAGATATCCATACGAGAAACCAGACGATTGGGAACCAGTAATACCAGTACTAATAAATCCTACAATAAACATAATAGAGAAACAAGATAGTGATAAATGGTGTAAAGAATTAAAAGAGAAAATTAAAAATAATCAACAAAGTAAAGGCTTAAGCAAATTCATTATTGAAAATGAAATTCTATATAGGATAAATTATGATGATAATAGAAATAGGAGGCTACAGTTATGCCTTCCTAAAGAATTAAGACGACAAATCCTACAAGATTTACATGACAATGAGTTGTCCGGAGCTCACTTAGGATTTGAAAAAACATATGGAAAAATCAAAGAGAGATTTTTCTGGCCTCACTGTGAAAAGTCAATCAGAAAATACGTAAACAACTGCGAGTCATGTCAGTTGAATAAAGTCGACAATAAACTGGAGAAAGGAATGCTGCAGCCTATCGATGCCAATGAACCATTTGAAATTGTCGGAGTAGACATACTTGGGCCTCTCTCTCCGACGTCAAAAGGCAGTAAATACATTATAATAATGATTGACTTATTTACAAAATGGATGGAGACAAAGGCAGTGAGGAATGTACAAGCCATTACCATAGCGAAATGGTTTGTAGATGAAGTATTGGCAAGACACGGCGCCATTAAAAAAGTGTTAACAGATAATGCCAGATACTTTATATCAGACTTTATGGAAGAAGTCTTTAAGTTGACAGCCTCCAAACATGTGAAAACCACACCATATAGTCCACAATCGAATGGAACTGCAGAAAAAGCATGTGGGACTGTAGCTATGATGCTTAAACATTATGTTCAAGATAATGTTACCAATTGGGACCAGTACTTACCCAACATTCTCGTATAACGTTAGTCATCATAAAGCTACAAAAGTTTCTCCTTTTTTCTTACTATATGGAAGAGAACCAAAAGTACCAATTGACGTATCTTATGATCTACCGCGTGTCTTTGCATTTGGTACTAATTATTTAAAATATATGGAGGAGACAAGAAGATTGGTTCAAATGAGAATTATAGAGGCTCATAATGATGGTAAATTCCGTTATGATGCTAAACATTGCGATGTAGTATTTGAGGAGGGTGACTTAGTGTCACTACATATTCCTCACAGAGAGATTGGTCTTAGTACGAAATTACTAAGCCAATATATTGGCCCTTATAAGATAATTACGCGGCATAGTCCACTTGTATACACTGTCCAGAGTGTAAAGAATCCAAGGAAAAAGTTTAAGAAAGTACATATAAGACGACTAAGAAAATGGAATAACGAAATAATTCCTGAATTGGACAGCATTGATGAAGTAGATAGTAACAATGGTAAACATAATTCTACACAAAATGACAATGAAAATCAACTGGACGATGAAATAGATGATAATACGGAAAAAGAAAAAAGCACAATGATGATCAGAAAACGGACAACGATTAAAATTTATTTTAATGCATTATTGGTATTTTATAGATTTAAGTTTATATAATGCATGCATTTTTTTAAGGTGAAGGGATTTTATAGTAAAATTTTATAATACAAAATTTGTAAACTAATGTGTACATGAGTTATATGTGTTACCACGCAGTAGTTTTTACACATCTGAGGACAGATGATGACTTGAAGGGGCGGAAATGCAATAGTGGGTCAAAATTTATGATTCAAAATGCACTTAGAAATTATTATTAAATAATTTTTTAAAATTTTTTCCTTATATTATACAACACATAAATAACAAACAAAATAAACGATATTTTATAATTAATAAACATTTGCATGTATTTATTAAAGTATTGAAATTTTGTTTGTTATAATTTTATATTATTTATATTGAAGCCAAGGTTGTATTTACTAATTATATTGTAATGTATTTTTGTTTTATTTTTCTCTGAAAAATTATTGCAATAATTATCATTATTTTTTGTCAAAAGTTTATAAAAGCACTAAAATGTTATATTGAAAATCTAAAGGTAAACACCTTGTTTTTAACAGAGTTTTATTTTGTTTTTATTCAATATTGCAGTGTTAAAATAATGCACTGAAATGTTATATAAAAAAGTGAATAGTAAACTCCTAGTTTTAATAGTGATTAAATCCTGACTCAATGTGACACACTTTCTTCTCACGTACACTTTAGTATAAATAGAGGTGTCTCTCAAACACCAAAATCAGTTCTCCATTTGGAGTCATACCTTGTGTATCAACTTTCAAGTGAATTAATAAAAGTATTTGCATATTACTTTGTGTGTTTATTCTACCGTCGCGGACCAATCGTTGGACATCTTAAGGGACGCCTTCAGAATACATCCATAACCACGCGGACGTTAAACAACTATTACGTAAGTAAATATTTTTATTATGAGAACTCCGGACCCCGTATCCGTTAACGGACGGCTCTTAGTGTACTTATAGGCCCACGGTCCTTATAGGTCCACGGTCCTTATAGGCCCACGGTCCTTATAGGCCCACGGTCCTTATAGGCCCACGGTCCTTATAGGCCCACGGTCCTTATAGGCCCACGGTCCTTATAGGCCCACGGTCCTTATAGGCCCACGGTCCTTATAGGCCCACGGTCCTTATAGGCCCACGGTCCTTATAGGCCCACGGTCCTTATAGGCCCACGGTCCTTATAGGCCCACGGTCCTTATAGGCCCACGGTCCTTATAGGCCCACGGTCCTTATAGGCCCACGGTCCTTATAGGCCCACGGTCCTTATAGGCCCACGGTCCTTATAGGCCCACGGTCCTTATAGGCCCACGGTCCTTATAGGCCCACGGTCCTTATAGGCCCACGGTCCTTATAGGCCCACGGTCCTTATAGGCCCACGGTCCTTATAGGCCCACGGTCCTTATAGGCCCACGGTCCTTATAGGCCCACGGTCCTTATAGGCCCACGGTCCTTATAGGCCCACGGTCCTTCCAGGCCCACGGTCCTTCCAGGCCCACGGTCCTTCCAGGCCCACGGTCCTTCCAGGCCCACGGTCCTTCCAGGCCCACGGTCCTTCCAGGCCCACGGTCCTTCCAGGCCCACGGTCCTTCCAGGCCCACGGTCCTTCCAGGCCCACGGTCCTTCCAGGCCTTTAGATTTATAACCCTATACGGATCCGAAACCCTAGATGGATTTGAAACCCTACACGGATTTGAAACCCTACACGGATCTGAAACCCTACATGGATCTGAATCCCTACACGGATCTGAAACCCTAGACGGGACTGAAACCCTAGACGGATCTGAAACCCTAGACGGATCTGAAACCCTAGACGGGACTGAAACCCTAGACGGATCTGAAACCCTAGACGGATCTGAAACCCTAGACGGATCTGAAACCCTAGACGGATCTGAAACCCTAGACGGATCTGAAACCCTAGACGGATCTGAAACCCTACTTGGGTGACAGAGCCTATTTGGGTGACAGAGCCTATTTGGGTAACAGCGCCTATTTGGGTGACAGAGCCTATTTGGGTGACAGACCCTATTTGGGTGACAGACCCTATTTGGGTGACAGACCCTATTTGGGTGACAGACCCTAACTGGGTGACAGACGCTATTTGGGTGACAGACCCTATTTGGGTGACAGACCCTATTTGGGTGTCAGACCCTATTTGGGTGACAGACTCTATTTGGGTGACAGACCCTATTAGGTGACAAAACCTATTTGGGTGACAGACCCTATTTGGGCTAAAGACTTAATTGGTCAGAGTAGAATAAATAGGAAACCGCTCGTTCCTAAGCCACGCATTACTATAAGTTATCACTAAAAGAGTCAAAACCGTAAGGTAAGTGGTGTATTGCCGAGTGTTTGGTTTACATAAGGAAGGTTAGACAAACTTAGATACCCGTAATGTACCCACTTCCCCTACAATATTAATTAACTGTAAAAATATCATTAATAATTATTTAGAAAAATTTGATTTTATATAAACTTAATTAGAAAAATGTATTATAAACTTTAACTATTGCATAAAATTAATAAATAACTATTTATTTAATATTTTTTAATATAATATTTAAATTTTTAATAAAGATTAACAGTAAACTATATGAATATATATAATAATAATAATTTAAATAAAATATATCGTCTGCACCTAACATGACATCACATTTTAATCGCATGTATGAGTGATATCGTCTGCACCTAACATGAAATCACATTTTAATCGCATGTATGAGTGATATCGTCTGCACCTAACATGACATCACATTTTAATCGCATGTATGAGTGATATCGTCTGCACCTAACATGACATCACATTTTAATCGCATGTATGAGTGATATCGTCTGCACCTTACAAATGACGTCACCCAAAAAATGTAACATCAATGACGTAAAAGAGGAAATTAAAAGTAATGTCAAAGTTGAATTTGTCAGTGAAGTGCTATTCAAGATACGTAAATGTGGCCTTCTACTAATACTTCACAGATGAAAACAAAGTAGCTGCAAGAAAGTCACGAGCAAAAAAACAAAAGCAGTGGGATATAAAAGCACATTACGATACGCTTGTCGAGTAAAAAAAAAATTCTCAAATATCAGTTATTGCTGGGATATGTCGGTTGCATACAACACCAGAAGCCGCAGAAAACATGGTTCGCAAACAATTGTTAACAGACTCATAGCCGAAGCATATTACGTTGTCACAACCGATTCGCGTAACAGTAGTCACACAACGATCACAGAACCACAGCGACAGAGACACCGAACACGGGTATTGCGGTTGCGCATAACCAACAGTCCAGTCTTACCGAAACTGTCGAACACATGTAACGGAAACGGAAAAGGATATCAAACTCGCTCACAACCGGCGCTATTTTTAACAAGCAATCGCTTTGATTGACCACCCCCCACCGCCACCAAACAAAACAAAATATACTAAACGAAAAACAAAAACTTCAGATATAATGATAATACTATTAGTTATTTAAATAAATTTAATTGCCGGATATGTACAGATGAATTCCCAGTTGACAGTGCCGTTAGCTTTGGGTGCATAGTTTAAAAAATTAATAATGACATTATTTATCATATTTTTCTGATATTTTTTTAATAGTAGTACTAATAATATTTGTGTATAATTAAATTAAAGCCTACTGTAAAAATAACTCATTAATAACATATATAAAATAATTTTTTTTCATAAATTAAGTTATATATAATATTTTGAGCATATAGTTTTGCGCAATCATCAAGTTTTTTACATGATTTTCCATTGCTTCGATTTTTTGCAATCGATGATATATTTAATACAAAAATAGTTTTATAGTAAAATAATATATAGTAAAATTTAAATTAAACGAAAAAATTATAAGCAAATAATAATTTAAACAATAATATTATTAGTAGTAATAGTGGTAGTAAACACTTATATTTTGTATGGATTTTTAATTTCAAAAAGAAATCCAATTACTTGAAATATTAATTTACTATTAAAAAGTATAGTTTTCATTTCTACTGTAAAAACACGTGTTTAGAAGACACAAACCTGCTTTTGGTTTATATCATTATAAAAAATATATGAAAATTATAAATAAAAAGTTTATATTATTAGTTTAAAATAAATCAAAAAATTGTTTGTCTTTTCTTAAAATTTTAAATAAAAATTAACAAAAAAATATGTTTAATGTACTGTACTTACAAAAAGTAAAGTAGCCGCCGAAACCTATAAAAGTGTTAATTATTCATTGACTCAAATTTCAATTATTTCACTATTTGACTATTTATAAAATTAATAAATAGTTAAACAAAACAGATTGCAAAACGTTAATTAAAGTTAGACATCTGGAAATATTTAAAAATAAAATAATTGTTTATTACAATAAAAGTAAATTATTTTTAAATTTTTATTAAAAAAATTCATATTAAAATTTACAATGCAAGTAAATTATATTTCAAATAATTTGAATTTGAACTTTCTTCTTCTTCGTTTAAGTCATTATATTGAAACGTATAACCAATAAAATGTTTTTCACAATAAAAGTAAAAATCGTTTAAACCATTTGTAATTCTGTCCATATGTACATCATTGGGCAGATTATACTAAACCCCTAATATGTGAGCAAAATATGCCTTGTATATCATAACTATCATTTTTCTACAATAATGACATTTTCATAAACATGTCAATCCATTGATTGACTAATTTTTCTCACTCTGAAGTAGCCTAATGAAATTAATATATTAATAAAAATAACTAATTAAAACAAATTTTAAATAATAATTTTTTTTTAAATTTATAATAAATGACATTAATTAAATAAATAATTAAACACCTCAATGATATGACACTTGTATTTATACTACCAATACCCTACAATTCTATTCATTTTTTTGATTAATGTCATAATATATATCTAATTTATTATTAATTGCATACCTTAACTTAATAATACAACAATAATATGAAATATTTTTATAAAACAACAGATTTTTTAATTTATATATAAATTATTAATATATAATAATTTATAAAATAATTTAAATAATTATACAATATTCACGTTTTTTAAAATTCAAATAAATATTGTTAAAATATAATTAAATAAATATAGATAAAAACTACAAATTAGAATAATTTCTTTTATTTCTTCAATACTATCTTTAATATAATAAATAATTATTTTGCTTTACTTTTTCTTAGGTATTTTCCAACCAGATTCGAGTAATGACCTGATCTTTGAGAAATTTATTTTTCTCTACAAGCGTATTTGCTTTTGTTTTTTTTGCTCGTGACTTTTTTTGCAGCTACTTTGGTATTTAATCTCTCAGCATTCAATTTGTCTTCATCTGTGAAGTATTTGTAAGGAAGGCCACGTTTACGTATCTTGACTGACACTTCACCGACAAATTCAACATTGACATGACTTTTAATTATCCAATAAATATTTTTATTTAACTTATTATATCGGATGTCAAATTAATTAATGTTTATTATATTATTGATTATAAGTATTATATATTATAGTATAATAATTAATAAAATAAAATTGTATTGAACTAAACATGACATCGTAATTTTTTTTAAAAATTATTTTAATATTAAATTCGAATTGAAATAATAATTATGATTTGTCATCTAAAAAAACTATTTAATAATAATTTAAAACATTATAATGAACTGAATTAATATAAAATTGTTTAGAGGTTAACATGAAATCTTTATCTGGCAAATTAATAATAGTCATATTTATTGTTTGACAAAAAAATGACAGAGTAATTTAATATAAATTAAAAATATCAACTATTAAATTATTTTTATTAAATTAATTTTATATTATTTTTAGTAATATTTTTTTTAAAAATAATAATAATAATTGCATTGTTTGAATTTTGAATTTTAAAATTTTTCATTTATATTGTAAATATATTGTTACCAAATAATAATTAATTTTTAAAATTGATTTTAGATTATAAACGACGGATTTTTTTATGATAAAATCAAAAATACAATTTAGATGCTCATATCAAATAAAATTAGTTAAAAATATTTTTAAAGATAAAATTAATTATTTGTCGTATGAATTAATTACTTATATGTATATAAATAAATAACATATTAATTAAATGTAAAAATATCATTAATAATTATTTAGAAAAATTTGATTTAATATAATCTTAATTTAAAAAAATGTATTAAATACTTTAACTATTCAATAAAATTAATAAATAACTATTTTTAATATTTTTTTAATTTAATATTTATATTATATATAAAGATTAACAGTAAACTATATGAATATATAATAATAATAATTTAAATAAAATATTTTACAATATATTGTCATATCGTCTGCACCTAACATGACATCACATTTTAATCGCATGTATGAGTGATATCGTCTTCACCTAACATGACATCACATTTTAATTGAATGTATCAATGATATTCCATAAAACAATGGGTACCACACTTACCCATACCAAACAAATCCAAAACAAAATATACTAAACTAATAACAAAAACTTCAGCAATACTGATAAAAGTAATAGTTATTTAAAAAAAACTTGATTGCAGCATAACCTAACCTAACCTAACCTAACCTAACCTAACCTAACCTAACCTAACCTAACCTAGTTTATATACAATTAAAACATTAACAAATTTAATAAAATAACGCATTGTATATCATAATTAATGCGTGAAAACTATATAAAATATATAAATAAAACTGTTACTATTCTAACCTAACCTAACTTAACTTAATCTAACATAATCTAACAAAACCTTAACTATTTTATATAAAATAAAAACATTAAATTGATTAATTTAGTGGATAATAATACAATGATTTATAAATTGGATTCACTGGGAGATATTAAAAATGTATCATCAATGATGTAAAAGACGAAATTAAAAGTCATGTCAATGTTGAGTTTGCCAGTGAAGTGCAATTCAAGATACGTAAACGTGGCCTTCCTTACAAATACTTCACAGATGAAGACAAATTGAATGATGAAAAATTAAAAAACAAAGTAACTGCAAGTAAGTCACGAGCAAATAAAACAAAATCAGATTACGATACGCTTGTCGAGAAAAATAAATTTCTCGAAGATCAGGTCATTACTCGAATGTGGTTAGAAAATACCTAGCAAAATAATTATATATTATATTAAAGAGATAGTCTTGAAGAATATTATTTAATATTTGTTTTAATTTAGTTGTTTTTATTAATATATTCATTAATTGGCTACTTCAACTTAAAAGCTTAGTCAAACAATGGATTAGTGTTTATGAAAAGGTCATTAATGTAGAAAATGATAGCAATGATATACAAGGCATATTTTGCTCACATATTAGGGGTTTAGTATAATCTGCCCTATGATGTACATATGGACAGAATTATAAATAGTTTAAACGATAATTACTTTTATATTGAAGAACATTTTATTGATCATACGTTTCAATATAATCATTTAAACGAAGAAGAAGAAAATTGAATTCTAATTATTTGAAATATAATTTACTTGCATTGTAAATTTTGAATATCTTAATTTTATAAAATTTTATTAAAAATAATTCAATTTATTTAATTTTAACTAAACAATTATTTTATTTTTAAATATTTAATTAAAGTTTTGCAATCTGTTTTGTTTAACTATTTATTAATTATATAGAATAGTCAAATAGTAAAATAATTGAAATTTGAGACAATGACTTAATAACACATTTATAGGTTTCGGCGGATATTTGCCAGTATTAAACATATTTTTTGTTAATTTTTATTTAAAATTTAAAGAAAAGCTACTAACAATTTGACATGTCTTGAAATAATTTTTTTATTTATTGTAAAATAATAATATAAACTTTTTATAATGATATAAACCAAAAGCAGGTTTCTGACAAGCAACAACTAAACATGTATTGTTTTTACAATACAAATGAAAACTAAACTTTTTTATATTAAAATAATATTTCAAGTAATAGGATGTATTTTTGAAATTAAAAATGCCTATAATATATCAGTGTTTACTACCACTACTACTAATAATAATTATATTGTTTAAATTATTATTTACTCATAATTTTTTCGGTTAATTTAGATTACTATATATTATTTTACTATAAATCTGTCTTATTATTCATTATGTCATCTATTACAAAAAATAATGGAAAATCATGTAAAAAATTTGATGAATGCGCAAAACTATATGCTCAAAATATTATATACAACTTAATTTATAAAAAAAAATTTTATTATATATATATGTTATTAATGAGTTATTTTTACAGTAGGGTTTAATTAATTATAAACAAATATTATTAGTACTGCTATTAAAAAAAATATATCAGAAAACTATGATAAAATAATGTAATTATTAATTTTTAAATTATGCATTATAAACTATTAAATTTTATTACAAAATTTCTAAATTTTATTTATTCAATACTATCATTGTTATGAATCATATATATATATATATATATATATATATATATATATATTTAAAAATAAATGCAAATTAGACAATGTATAACTTTGAATAATTTATTGTACATGTATTTATGTTTGTATTATTTTTATGATTGATTTTCATTGATCATTTTGATTATAGAAATTAATAATTAAATAATATATATTATACTAATATTGCTTTCAGAAACAATTCATTAGTTAATCATTTTTTTAAATAAGATATTGTCATAAAATCTAATAATATTTTAAAATGTGAAATATAAATGATTAAAAAGTTTAGATTACAATAACAGTTTAGGCCAGTCTACAAATTTTGCCATATAATCAAAATTTTATATATGTGCAAGATATTATGTATATATATATAAAATATAATTAATAACCAGGTAACTATTATCAAAATTAGTGATGGTTAGGTTAGTTTAAGTGACCGTAGAATGTGATGTCATGTTAGGTAATAATTATTTTCACTTTTTTATATACCCTATATGACTCAAGTTGAGTTTATTTTGTTATACTTAATCATTTGATACCCAAAATGGCAATGACAAATCAACATGGGGACCAACTCGTAAAAAACGTACTATCGATAATGATATTGACGTAATTTTTAAAAAATATTAAAAAAATTAAATTAACACAAAAACATTTAAATTATTTTTTTTTAAATAATTTCAAATAAATTTTAAGATTTTATTGGAAATAATTTATTATTTTCTTATGTGTAATAATTTTACAAAATCTGCAAATTTTAAAACAATTCTTTAAAATATAAATTATATAATTATTTTTTTAATAACATTAATAATTAAAATTTTAATAATAATTTCAACATAAAATAATATTATACAATAATTAAGGCTAATTTAACTTTTTAAAAAAATTCGTCATTTACATCATTGATGATACATTTTAATATCTCCCAGTGAATCCAATTTATAAATAATTGTATTATTATCCACTAAATTAATCAATTTAATGTTTTTATTTTATATAAAATAGTTAAGGTTAGGTTAGATTATGTTAGATTAAGTTAAGCTAGGTTATGTTAGAATAGTAACAGTTTTATTTATATACTTTATATATTTTTCACGCATTAATTATAATATATAATGCGTTATTTTATTAAATTTGTTAACGTTTTAATTGTATATAAACTAGTTTAGGTTAGGTTAGGTTAGGTTAGGTTAGGTTAGGTTAGGTTAGGTTAGATTAGGTTAGGTTAGGTTAGGTCAGGTTAGGTTAGGTTAGGTTAGGTTAGGTTAGGTTAGGTTAGGTTATGCTGCAATCAAGTTTTTTAAAATAACTATTACTTTTATCAGTATTGCTGAAGTTTTTGTTATTAGTTTAGTATATTTTGTTTTGGATTTGTTTGGTATGGGTAAGTGTGGTACCCATTGTTTTATGGAATATCATTGATACATTCAATTAAAATGTGATGTCATGTTAGGTGCAGACGATATCACTCATACATGCGATTAAAATGTGATGTCATGTTAGGTGCAGACGATATCACTCATACATTCCATTAAAATGTGATGTCGTGTTAGGTGCAGACGATATCACTCATACATTCCATTAAAATGTGATGTCGTGTTAGGTGCAGACGATATCACTCATACATGCGATTAAAATGTGATGTCATGTTAGATGCAGACGATATCACTCATACATTCCATTAAAATGTAATTTTTAAATTTACATTTATTATTTGGTAACAATATATTTACACTACAAATGAAAATTTTTAAAATTAAAAATTTAAAAATATTACTAAAAATTATATAAAAGTAATTTAATTGCAATAATTTAGGAAATGATAATTTAAATTATACTGTTATTTTTATTTCAAAAAATAAATATGTTTATTATTAATTTGCCAGATAAAGATTTTTTATTCACCTCAAAACAATTTTATATTAATTCTATTAATTATAATGATTGTCCGTGAAGTGTCAGTCAAGATACGTAAACGTGGCGACCATGAAAATATTTTACAAATAAAGTCAAATTGAATGTTGAGAGATTAAAAAACAAAGTAGCTTTATGATATGATGTAACAATACTTATTTGAATTTTAAAAAACGTCAATATAGTATAATTAGTTGAATTATTTTATAAATTATTATAATATTAATAATTTATATATAAATTAAAAAATCTGTTGTTTTATAAAAATATTTCATATTATTGTTGTATTATTAAGATAAGGTATGAAATTATTGTAATTTTTAGTTTTTATCTATATTTAATTATCATATTTTAAGAATAATTATTTAAATTAAAAAAAAATTTGAATTTTAAAAACGTAAATATTGTATAATTATTTGAATTATTTTTATAAATTCTTATTTTATATATATATATTAATAATTCATATATAAATTAAATAAAAATATTTTAATATTATTGTTGTATTATTGTAGATAAGCTAATCAATTTTGAAAATGATTTATATATATATATATAAAGTAATTTTAAGATAGTCTCAGCCAAATCTCATAGGGAAAGCATAATTAATAAATGGATTAATGTTTTCTGAAAATGTTATTATAGTTTTCACAATAAAGTCGCGATTATTTAGATTCCTGTATTATCTTTAATCCATTGTCTATACGGGTAAACACTGGTAACAACTATTAATTTTTTGAAATAGTTAATGTATTAAATAGATTTTTTTTAAAAGTAAAATATATTTTTAAAAAAATTTTAATTGTAAATTAAAAATCATTTTTTAAAAAAATAATTATTAATAATATTTAAGTAAGTAAGTAAATTATTTTTAAATAAATTTTTAGCTAATTTTATTTATGATATGATCATCTAAATTTTATTTTTTGATTTTATCATAAAAATAATCCGTTGTTTATAATTATTATATGTAAAACAATATTTTTACAATACAAATGTTATGCTTTAAAAATTCAAACTATGCAATTATTTATTTTTTAAAAGTTATTATAAATAATAAATTGAAACTAATTTAATTTCAATAATTTACTAGTTGATTTTTTAAAAATTTATTTTTAAATTATTCTGCTATTTTCTTGTCAAACAATTAATATGTTTATTATTAATTTGCTTTAATTATGTTAACGATTAAAATGTCGATGTCACATTACAATTTTTTATTATAATATTAATATATTATTATATAAAATTTAATTATTTTTAAAAAGTTTTTTAAAAAAGTTTTTTTTTTTAAAAAAACAATTGTCAGTCTTTATAAACTAATATAAATTTTCTACAATATTTAATAAAATATATTAATTTTTAATTATTAATTAATCGAAAAAAATCACAGATAATATTTATATTAAATGATTTTTACTAAAAACATTATTTCAAAATTTGAAATCTAATATATTGTAAATTTAAAATAGAAAATAATAATTTTGATATTATATATAAACTGTATATATATTTGTAGCAAATTAATTGGTAATTGTTTTTAAAAATTAAAAGTCGAGTATATATAAAATTTTACAAATTTTATTATTGTCTCTATAATATATCGGTACCAAATCGGCACTGGTCTACAAAAAAAAATTATAAATATTAATAAAAAGCAATTGATAAATATTTTAATAAAATATTTAATTAATTTTTTTTAAATTATACAATGAATTATTATTTCAATTCAATTTAATAATAAAATAAATTTGTAAAAAATTTCGATATCATGTTAGGTTCAAAACAATTTTTAAAATATATTATAAATAATTTTATTTTAATTTTATTAATTATAATATTTTTCATATTTAACAAATTTTTTCTATAGTTTTATAAAAAAAAACTATTTTCAGTCTTTATATACTATTTAAAATTTTTAAAAAATAAATATATACTTTTTTAACAGTATACAATAAAAATATTAATTTTTATTTATTATTAAACGATTTAAAAATTTACATTTAAAAAATCAATTTAATCTTAACTCGCCACCTTTATTAAAAGTAAGTTTATTTTTATTATTATTAATTTTAAAAAAAACCAGTTAAGAATGCTAGAAAGCATTATCAGAAAAAAAACTTTGACGGCATAAAATATTATCTTCGCCAATTAATTGTCAGTTGATTTAAGTCATATAATCAAATGACTCGGTATGACAAAATATACTCAATTATAGTCATGTCGGGTATCAAATGATTCAGTATGACAAAATATACTCAATTATAGTCATGTCGGGTATCAAATGATTCAGTATGACAAAATATACTCAATTATAGTCATGTCGGGTATCAAATGATTCAGTATGACAAAATATACTCAATTATAGTCATGTCGGGTATCAAATGATTCAGTATGACAAAATATACTCAATTATAGTCATGTTGGGTATCAAATGATTCAGTATTACAAAATATACTCAATTATAGTCATGTCGGGTATCAAATGATTCAGTATGACAAAATATACTCAATTATAGTCATGTCGGGTATCAAATGATTCAGTATGACAAAATATACTCAATTATAGTCATGTTGGGTATCAAATGATTCAGTATGACAAAATATACTCAATTATAGTCATGTCGGGTATCAAATGATTCAGTATGACAAAATATACTCAATTATAGTCATGTCGGGTATCAAATATTTCAGTGCCAAAATAATACTTTTGCAACCATATTTTATAAAAATAAAAATAATTTTGAGCTATTATCTTATTTTTGATGCTCTATAAAATTCTAATCTTTAAAATTTGAATAAAATTTTCTATTTTTTTGCCGCCATTTTTGAAAAATTATAAAAATAATTTTGAGCTCTTATTTCTTATTTTTGATGCTCTATACCTATGCAATTCTAAAAGTAAAAATTTTTACTTAAAATTTTTTACTTAGGCCGCCATTTTCTCTGTTCCCGATGAGATATCAAAATTTTAATGCATATTTCTTATGCTTGTTTTTGATACTTTATTCAAATCTATACTTTAAAAAAATTTTCTTAAAATTTTCTTTACTTTGGCCGCCATTTTTTCTATGTTCACGAAGAGATATCAAAATTTTGATGCTACTTTTCCATACATTATTGGTAGTCCTCTAACCGAATCTGAAGTCAGAATTTCAAAATTCGCAAAAAAATTGCTACAGACACACAGACTCAAAAAGCCATTATAGATTTCAGTAAACAAAACTTTTCAAGTTTTTTTTGAAAATTTTATATTATAAAATAAAATTTAAAACATATATATATATATATATGTATTTTAATAAATCTATTAATTTTTGTTTGTGTTTATGGCATCAATCATTCATTCAATTGTTCAAACAATTATATGATAAGTTAATTAAAATAAAGTTTATTGAAACTGAATAAGTGAGTGATTGCGTGGGTGAGAGAGTCTATAAGTTAATAAATTTTAATTATTGTATAAATAATTAAAAACACTAATCATATAATCTGTTACAGTTTTTTAAACTAATTAATTTTAATTATTTAAACAAATTAAACATTAAAATCATGTAGACATTTTATATTATTATATAAAACTATTACATACTATAACATAATTATTGATAACATAATTTTAATAATATTAATTTTTATTATTGAAAAAATTATAAATACTTTTTTAATAAACAATTCAAAAAAAAGTTTATAAAATTGGCAAAATTATCTAAATTACAAATATAGATTAAATTTTTTAAACATATAAAATAAATTTTTAAAAAAGTTGAAAACAATTAAAATATGCTATTAAATTGTAAATAAAGTGATAGAAAAAGTTATGCTATAGTTAAAATAAAAATTAAATAAAATAAAATAGGCTAATAGTTTAAGAGTCTAATTAATTAAATTTATAATTATTAAAAATATGTTTTGTATATTATATATAATTTAAAACTTATAGTTTAAAACCTAAAGTTATTTTATTGAATCTAATAATAATTTTAATAATAATTTAGTTTAATGTATAATTAAAAAATTATATTATAGTTAAAATAAATGATTTTTTATATAAATTTTGTTTAAACATCTGCATATATATTTTTTTAATTTACATATTTTATAAATTACTCAAATTTGAGTGTAATTTTATATAAAATAGTATTGTATTTATTTATTTTCATTTTTTAAAAATTATAATTAAAACAGTAGTAGTTATAATTAATTATTATATTTTAGTATATATTAGTTTAAATATATGCTAATATTTTACTCTTCGCCATATAAAGGTAGCGAAACGTTATTTATGAATGTTAGCCAAAATCTTTTTACACTCTCTTATTTGTATACATTTGATTTGCTTTTGGTGTGATTTTCATCAAATTTTGTTTATTTGTTCAAAAGTTATAGTCATTTAAATAAGTGGTGTCAGAGTTTTTTTGAACAGTCAAAATGATTTGAAAGCGAACCAGATTCGGGCCATCATTTATTATCAATGGATGAAGACTAAAGAGTTGGAAGTGATTGACCAGCGCATCAACACAGTATAAGGACATATTACTTTAAGTTTTAGTACAATCACCAAATTGATACGTGAATTCAAAAGGTGACAGTAGTCACTTGAAAACAACCCTATTGAGGAACGGCCTGTTTCGGAGAATACCCCGGAAAATGCAGCGATTGTCGAAGACATAATAAGAGCTGATCCAAGTATTACATACCACGAGTTGAAGTACAAATCAGGCATTCGGGGCAAAATACTTTGAAGAATATGTGCTGACCAATTAAAGGTACAGAAGCAATTTTGTGGTTTTGTACCCCATCTTCTAAGTGGAGAGCAAAAGGGGGATAGGTTGGAAAAATGTCAATAAGTTCTAAACCCCTAGAAGAAATTCAGAGATAATACCACCACTAAGATAGTAAAAGTTGATGAAGTGACTATGATTATTACGGGCCAATACTGTCACGGGAAGCAAAGATATTTGTGTCTGAAGATGAAGATGACTCGAAAAATAGAGTATTTTGAGTCGCTTGCGAAAACTGCCTGGGAGGAGGCGTTTGAAAGGTGGAGGAGGCGTATGACCAAGTGCATTCAGGCACAGGAGGATTACTTTAAATAAAATTAAATTTAGTTTTTATAAATTGTTTGTAGTATTTTAATCGCTATCTTTTTATGGATCGACCAGTATATTAAACTTAATAAAATTATATTATTAAAGTTTTTTATTGTATATAATTTAAAATAAAAATTAAAAATTTAATAATATGATTACAATTGATATTGTTTATGCTAATTATACTAAAATAACTTTAATAAATTAACAAACTAGATTTTTTTAAAAATATTAAAATGTTACAGCTTAGAAAATAATATGTTTGAAATAATAAAATAAAATATTTTTTTTGGTAAAAATATTATTGTAAAACCAAAAAATAGTTTAACCAATTAATTTAAAAGGTTTTATAATTATATAATTAAATAAATTTTATTTAGAAATATAATTAGAAAATTATAGTTCAAATAAATGATTTTTTTTAAATTAGAAAATTTTATTTTAAAAATCTGCTTACTAATAAAATATATAGTTTTTTTAAAAAAATTAAATTGTTATTAATTTATATTTATAAAAATTGTTGATATTTTTAATTTACAAATAATTTTTTTTAAACCTGGGTTTTACAATCTGGGCTCAAATTTGAGTGTAATTTTATTTTTCGGACCCATTGTAGTACCGATAGCCAGCTATACCTTATCTAACGGTACCAGTGATTGAATCCAATTATCGTAATAGAATCACAGAATCGTAATAATAATAATAATAATAATAATAATAATAATAATAATAATAATAATAATAATAATAATAATAATAATAATAATAATAATAATAATCAAACATTTAAAAAAAACAAAAAACAATTTAATATTATAAAAATTATAAACAAATTAAAATTAAATAAATATTATTAATATAACTATAGATTTATAATTTCAAGTTTGCAATATTAAAACTAATATTTTTTAAATGTTTAGTATAAATATTTGATTATCTTATTATTAAGTAATCAAAATATTATATAAATAGATTTTATTTATTATGAAAAAAATTTTTAAAAATATATATATATTATTTATTCTAGTATTTACTTTAATTTTTTGTTTTGTTTAATAATTATAATTAATAAACAATTCTTTTTATTATGATTAATAAAATATTATTACTGTTTAACAGTATTTAATGTATTTTCAAAAAAAACTGTAAACTTTTAAATAATCTAAATTTATCATAACTATGAGCTATTAAATACTGTATGCATATATAAATACAATTTGTATAAATTTGTATTACAAATAATACAGTAATAATGATGATATGTATTTAGGTTTCGCGTATCACCTAATCTATGCATAATTATTTAATGCAATAATATAATACTATCTGATATATTAAAAATTTTATTATTTATTTTATATTTTAACTATAATATTTATACACCTTATATATAAATAATTTACAATTTAAATTTATAATTACTATTTGTTAAAAATATTTATTTTTTTTAAAAAAGTCCTATAAATATTAAAAGCTAATTAAAAAAAATAAATTTGATAACTGTAACAACAAAATACTGACAAATTTTTATTGATTAAAATAATTACTAGTAGTTTTTAAATTTAGATTGACTTGAACAAATACTTAAATTACATTTTTTTATAAATTATAACAGTATATAATAATTAATAATTAAAAAAAACTTATAAAATTAAAACAACTAATATTTTTCTATAATCTGTATTAGGTACAATAATTATTTTAATTAAAAAATGTATTTTATAAAATTATTATCTAAATATTTAATTATAGTTTATATTGAATATTGTTATATTTTTAATGTTAATTAATAATATTAAATAAGTATTATAAGTTATAAATAATATATTTTTTAAAACTAATAAAATTAAACTGCCAACTTATCATAATTAATTTTCAATGTTACAATTTACAAATATATATATACACGTATAAAAATGTGTAAATACACATAAATTCATGTATAAAAATATATTTTTTAATAATAAAATAATAACAATAAGTTAAAAATTAATTAAAAAATTATTATAAGATGATATAAACGTTATGTAACATAAAATTAATATTTTTAAAAATTATCTAAAAAAACTTATGTCTTTAACATTTTTTATAAATATTAAAACATATAACAATTTTATAATTAATTTATAAATTACAAAAAATTACAAAACTAATTTATTTTTTTAGTTAATTTTTAGTCGGTTTTTATTTATTTTTTTTTTAATTTGTTATGCATTTATTTAATACACAAATAATTAACATTATGGTTGGTTTTACAATCTGGGCTCAAATTTGAGTGTAATTTTATTTTTCGGACCCATTGTAGTACCGATAGCCAGCTCTACCTTATCTAACGGTACCAGTGATTGGATCCGATATTTTCGTAATATTGCCGCCAATAATGCCTTAACGGTTTGCATTGCAAATCTAATAATAATAATAATAATCAAACATTTTTAAAAAAAAAACAAAAAACAATTTAATATTATAAAAATTATAAACAAATTCAAAAAAATATTATTAATATAACTATAGATTTATAATTTAATGTTTGCAAAATTAAAACTAATTTTTTTTTAAATGTTAAGTATAAATATTTGATTATATTAGATAATCTAAACAAGGTTATTTAGTTAAAGCAGACACACACTCAAAAAAAATCCTATTATAATCTGATTTATAAAACATAAAATTTCAAAAAATATTTATTTTTTTCAACTATTTTTACACACTTTTTTTATTAAGTTATCAAAATGTTATATAAATAGATTTTATTTATTATCAAAAAATATATATTATTTATCTTAGTATTGAGTTTAATTTTTTGTTTTATTTAATAACTAAATTATGATTAATAAACAATTATTTTTATTATGATTAGTAAAATATTTTTACTGTTAAAACAGTACAGTATTTACTGTATTTTCAACAACAAAAAAAACTGTAAACTTTTAAATAATCTAAATTTATCATAACTATAGACTTTTATATATAGTATACTTATATAAATACAATTTGTATAAAATTGTATTACAATTAATATAATGATGATATGTATTAAGTCAGTGCTTCCTTAATCTATGCTTAATTATTTAATGCAATAATATAATATTATCTGATATATTAAAATTTTTATTATTTAATTTAAATTTTAACTAATTTTTTTATTAGTTTATAATTACATGTTAGTAAATATACTTAAGCATAAACATACATACACACACACATACATACACACACACATACACACACATACACACACATACACACACATACACACACATACACACACATACACACACATACACACACATACACACACATACACACACATACACACACACATACACACACATACACACACATACACACACATACACACACATACACACACATACACACACATACACACACATACACACACATACACACACATACACACACATACACACACATACACACACATACACACACATACACACACATACACACACATACACACACATTCACACACATACACACACATATACACACATACACACACATACACACACATACACACACATACACACACATACACACACACATACACACACACACACACACACACACATACACACACATACACACACATACACACACACATACACACACATACACACACATATACACACATATACACACATACACACACATACACACACATACACACACATACACACACATATACACACATACACACACATACACACACATACACACACATACACACACACATACACACACATACACACACATACACACACATATACACACATACACACACATACACACACATACACACACATACACACACATACACACACATACACACACATACACACACATACACACAAATACACACACATACACACACATACACACACATACATGTAAATAGCATACATAAATACTATACAAACCTCTGTCCAATACAATTGCGCGGTCCGGCACTGAACGGCGTATAGGCAAACGCGTGTCTAGTGTTGGTATTATCAGCCGAAAACCTATCCGGATCATAGATTTCGGGATCCGGGAAATATTTGGGATCCCGGTGTAACTGATAGAACAATACCATACAATTGGTACCTTCGGGTATAGTATACTGTTTGATCTTCAACTCATCGGTTATCCGGCGGGCAATGAACAGCACCGGCGGATAAATACGTAGCGCCTCTTTGATACACTTTTCCAAGTATTTCATGTGTCTCAGGTCATCAAACTTTATATCCCGGTTCGGGTCGTCCGAGTAAATGCTATCCAATTCTTCGTGAATTTTAGCCTAAATTTTTTTAATATAAAATTTAAAAAAAAAATTATTTTCTAATAGAAAATTAAGCTTAGTTTCTAAAAAATTAACTATTTTTCTAAAAAAAATAAACAAATTTTTATAAACTAAACAAATTTTTAAAAAATAAGCTAAGTTATTTTTAAAAATAAAACTAAACTAATTTTTTAAAAACTAAATTTATTTTCTAAAAAAATTAAACTTATTTTCTCTTAAAAATTTAACTAATTTTCTTTAATAAAAAATTAAACTAATTTTCTCTTAAAAAATATAACTAATTTTCTTGAATAAAATTAAATCAATTTTCTAATATAATTATTAATGTTATTATTATTATATATCAATAATTGATAACATTGTGATAGTGTTGTGAGCACCTGTACGTCGGGATAGTGGCCAATCAGCTGCAATGCAAACTGTGTTGTAGCCGATGACGTGTCCTGACCGGCACTCATGAATGTGTCCACTTCGGCCCGTATATCCCGTTCGGTAAATTGGTCGGGATTTTTGATGTTTTGTGTCAATAGGTTGTCGAGAAATGCGAGAACACGTTTCGTACCGATCGATGTCATTGTGTCGTCAATATTATTATCGACACTACTATTACCCGATTTTAGTCGATCCATAATTTCAGATTTTTTACGTTTAATTACCTAAAAAATTAAATAAAAATTAAAAAAAATTAATTAGTATCATTAAAATTAATAATTAAATGTAAAACAATATTTATTTTATTTAAAAAATAATAATAATTCATTCAATAATAAACTGTAACAAATTATTTGTACAAATTTTATACAACATTTATATAAAACTAATAGTAAATATATTTAATAGTTTATTTAAAATGTAGTAAAATTTTTTAATATAATTTTTATATTTAATTATTTTTATATAATTTAAAATAATAAAAAAATTTAAAAATCAATTTGTTTACACACTATATAATATATAAATAGATTTTTTAAATTATTTTAAATTATATACTGTAGTATATATTAATAATTATTTTAAAACAATAAACTATTAATTAACATAAATCATAAATATCTTAACAAATCTGTAAAATTATGCACAAAATTAATAAATTTTTTAATTATTTTCTCATAATATATAATATTAAAAATCTAATAATAATCATTACTAAAATTTTTAAATTATATTTAATCTAGAAATTTTAGGCTTTTATTAATATTAACTAATAATAAAACTTATAGTTGATATTATAATATTAAATAATACATTAACTAAATAAACTGTAGCAAATTAATTATGCCAAATTTATAAAGTATTTAACTAATATTGAGTTTATAATTAATTGAAATAGGGGTATATTTAAATATTTATGTTAAAATTTTATTGTATATTTAAATTTATTAATATTATTATTAATAAATATTTTTTTTAAATATATTAATTACAAAAACAAAATAATATTGTTTTTATATTCTATATATAAATAAATTATTATTAAAAAAATTTTTTTTAATTATTTACCGAATCAGTAAAGTTATGCAAAAATTTAATAGTATTTCTCTGTTGATAACCGGTTGGAGTCAATTGAAACAATAGATTATTCCATAACCAGGGACTCAAAAATCTTGTGGTAAATAAGTCCAAAACTTTTCGTACGGCTTTCGAGTATTTAGATTCGGGATCTGTTTGGGCGTCAATACTGACACCCATTGCTGTCTCTAATTATTTTAGTTTAATTATTATTAGTAAATAATATAATTATTTTTTATTATTAAATAATATAATTATTTTTAGTAATTATTATAATATAATTATTTTTTAGTAAGTAAAATAATTATTTTAATAATAATAATAATAATAATAAATTCATACAATAGATTATATATCTATTGTATGAATTAATTATTAAATAAAGTTATTTATATAATTATTATCTATTATATAAAGTGTAAAAAAGTTATACTGTATTTGATTTTATATTTTTTTTTTAAAGTTTATGATTTATTTTTAAATAAATCAATCAATTGTAAGTCAATCAATTAGCTAGTTATAATTATATTATAAAATATATAAATATAAATTATTTTTAATTTATTACAAATATAACAGTTTATAATAACCAAAAAGTAATGTTATTATTATTATTATTAATAATACAATTTATTATTAACTATTTCAACAACAAAAACATACCGCATATAATATCGAGAGCACAGTTAGTAATCAATGGTCGTATATCATCGATAACAGCAGCAGCACCGGTATGTTTGGCCAGTTGGTCGTCAATGATATTCATCATAATCTGTTGTTGTTTGTTAATAATGGGTACAAAACTTTCCAATATTTTAAAATGAAACGCAGGGGTCAACAGTTTGCGATGATGGCGCCAACGGTCACCAGTACTATCAATATATATTAATATATATATTAAATGTGTGGGTTATTAGTTGGTTTAATAGGTTAGGTGTGTGGGTGTGTGTGTATGTGTAATAATAATTATTATTAAATATTAATTTGTAGTAAATATTAATTTTGTATTAAATATTAATTTTGTATTAAATATTAATTTGTATTAAATATTAATTTTCTATTAAATATTAATTTCTAATAAATATTAATTTGTATAAAATATTAATTTTGAATTAAATATTAATTTTGTTTTAAATATTAATTTTGTATTAAATATTACTTTGTATTAAATATTAATTTGTATTAAATATTAATTTTGTATTAAATATTACTTTGTATTAAATATTAATTTGTATTAAATATTAATTTTCTATTAAATATTTATTTGTTTTAAATATTAATTTGTATTAAATATTAATTTTCTATTAAATATTTATTTGTTTTAAATATTAATTTTCTATTAAATATTACTTTGTATTAAATATTAATTTGTATTAAATATTAATTTTCTATTAAATATTTATTTGTTTTAAATATTAATTTGTATTAAAAATTAATTTTCTATTAAATATTATTTTTTTCATAAATTAATATTCAAATTAAAAACGGTACCTGGTAAATAAACCGAGTCCTAGCCATGGTATTGCAAAATCATATTCAGGTGACTTATCAATGTTTGTATTGCTAGTCAATAGTATCTAGATAATTTTAAAAAAAAAAATATTATAATTTAATTAAAAACAATAAAACTAAATAATAATTTTTTAAAAAACTATTTATTTTATTATATATTTTTTTTAAATGATCTAATTATACTTTTATTAAATTAAATTAAAACTTTTATTAAAATTATACTAAACCTCAGCTAATTCGGCATCAAATATGATGACCACTGGCTGTGTTGGGCCAACCCATAGACGCATTATTCCCTCATTTTTTTGTTGAAATTTTTCAGTTATTCCCACAAATGTTTTGAAAATTTCTTTTAATATTTTTTCAAAAAAAAAGATAATAAATGTTATAAACAAGCTTTAATTATAGTTTTAAAAAATTAATTAAATATAATCATATATATAGCTAATCTAATAAAATTGTAGATATAGTATTTTTTTATATATATTTTTAAAAATTATTAATAATTATGTTTATTTTTATTGTAAAAATTTAATTGCTAATATAAAATATTAATTTATTTTTAAATATTTTACTTCATTAGTATAAACTAGTTGTAGTTTATAGTATACTTAAATATAAACTAATAATATATACATCTATTATTTTAGTTACAGTTTTAATTAATTATTTTTTTAAAAAAATATATTATTTTGTTTATATCTATACATAAAATTAAATATATTATATATAATTTATTACTTACGTTGAAACCAATCGGATTCGCCTTTATTTTGCCAAAAATAAAGTAAATGACCGGTTATGGCATTGGGAACGGGAGGTCCAGGTATGGCCTCAATATGTTTGACTATACGCCGGAAACGTCGATAAAATCTGGCAAACCATAAGGACAGTAGTATTGATAGTATGGCTATTATTGGTAGTGTCGGTGCCAATAGTAATGACCCCAATAATGACATAATTATTACTTAATTAAATAATAATAATTTAATAAAACTGTTTTATTTTAATTTTATTAATACATTAAATAATTATATATATGTTACTTATTTTCTAAACAAACATTACATTGAAATACTTTTTATTAAAACAAATGAGAAATTAAAATATTATTACTAACAAAAAATTTAATGTATTTTTAGTTTATTTTTTAAAAAAACAAATAAAAATATTATTAACTATAAAATCATTTACGCAAATTTATCTATTATTGTGGTTAAACTATTTAGTAATAAAAAAAATATTAAATATATTATTCATGTAAATATGTCCAAATATTTATAATAAAATGCGGTTTTTATTATAATATTATTTTTTTAAGTACACAATAAACTAATATATTATCTCAACAACAAAAAAATGACAAACATTTTGTTTTTAAATAAAAATTGTCAAAAAATTAATATTATAGTTATTATTAGATATGTTAAAAAAATTATTCAACTAATATAATGTTATAATTTTTTTTATATATCCTATAAAACATGTTTTTTCTATAAACAAATGTAATTTTAATATACAATAATTTTTTTTATAATACACAATAATATTTATTATGTTAAAACTAATTTCAATTAATATTAATTATAGATTTTTTATTTAGTAATTAACAAGTCATCAGTTATATTAATATTAAATACAATATAAGTCAATGATTTTAATTAAATCATTAATGTATTTTCAAAAATAAACAAATAGTTTATTAATTATTTTTAATAATAATTTTTTAACTGATTTTACTGTTCATGCATAGGGATAAAAAATATTTTTTTTTTGAAATAATTTATTTATATAAATGTAATATAAATGTAAATACTTAATAGTTTTAAAATTTTTTTAAATTGTATTTTCTAGTTTTATTAGTCTATAAATAATCTTATTATTATAATAATAATAATATCTTATTTTTCTAATAAAATGATAAATATCATATTGTTAATTAAAACTAAAAAAAATTATAAGTAATTTTTTCATATAAAAACTAATAATTTTTTATACTTAATAAGTTACAGTTTTTTTTAATTAGTACAGTGTATAACATATATTGTATAATAATGTTAATATGAAAAAATATAATTGAAATAAAATTGAATTAAAATATATATGCATATTAAACCCAATTAAATAATTTTAAAACAATTTAATATATTATTTTTAATAATTTACTTATAATAAAACAATTATATTATTACTAAACTAAACAGTAATAATAATAATAATGTTTTTTTCAATTAATTTTCAATTATATGTATTATTTTAAGTACATCATAAACTTAAATTTATAGATAAACAATTTTTTCAAAATAAATTTTAAATAAATAGCTTAGTTATCAAAAAAAATATATTATTATTTTATTTTAGATTTTTATTTATCGGATCATAGTTAAAACTTTAGTTAATATTATAGTTTAAATATTTATAATTTGCAATACAATATACAAGTATATATATTCAATTATATTTTTTTAAAATAATTATTATTTATATATTTATATTAGAATTATTATTAAAAATTAAAATAATTTCAAATTATAGTTTATAATTGTTTGTTCAAATAAATTGCTAAAATAACAACAATTATAATATAATAATTATCTAATTTTTTTTTTATAAAAATATATGTGTAATCGTCTTTTTAAATCAGTTTTAAATTTATAGTTAAAAGTATGCAATGAATTATTCAATCGTTTAATGCAAATACAGTAAAAACTGTTTACTTAAATAATTATTTAGTTTTATAAATATCCTTTTAATGCTATTTAAACTAAATGATTAATTTTAACTGATTTTTTTGGGGATTACACATATAATATAAAATTTATAATTAATTTTTTCATATATAAAAAATATTAATTTTTGATAGTTAATAAGTTACAGTTTATTTTTGGTGATATTTTTATTTTCTAGTTTTAATTATATAGATTTTTTTTAATTAATATTAGTACAGTGTATAACATAATTAAATAATGTTAACATAATTTATTTTTTAATAATTATAATTGATATTGATTTTTAATAATTATATTTGATATTTATTTTTATTTTTTAAAATTATAATTGATAGTTATTTTTATTTTTAAAAATTATAATTGATATTTATTTTTATTTTTAAAATTATAATTGATATTGATTTTTAATAATTATATTTGATATTTATTTTTATTTTTTAAAATTATAATTGATAGTTATTTTTATTTTTAAAAATTATAATTGATATATATTTTTATTTTTAAAATTATAATTGATATATATTTTTATTTTTAAAATTTCTCTCTCTCTCTCTCTCTCTCTCTCTCTCTCTCTCACTCACTCACTAACTCACTCACTCACTCACTCACTCTTCAATTAATCACTCACTCACTCACTCAGGTCTTATGATGTCTGAAATACAGTAAATCGGAAATCATTGATAAGAAAATCTAGAAATTTTCGCTGTTTTCCCGATTTTAGACTAATTGACAGATCGTATAGTTTACCGAAACCACAGGTGACCAACCAATTGGTACCGTAGTATTTGCCGTAACGGTTGTTCAGTTCATCTTTCAGATAGTCGGCAATACTGATAGCATTGCGAAACTGTGAGGACATTACGATTTCTTTGGCCAATTCAATCACCCGTTCCTCAAACAATAGGTCCACGTAATCACTTTTCTGGGTTAACTCGACAATGGGTTCCTGTTTGGCATTGTTTAGATAGTCGGTAAACTTTGTCTACAAAAAAAATAAACAAAACAAACAACATAATTATTAAAATTTTAGATTAAATATTTGAAAATTAAATAAATAAAAATTATATATCTAAAAATTTTTTTTATACTATTAAGTTTTTGAATTAATGTATTAATTATTATTATTATTATTATTATTATTATTATTATTATTATTATTATTATTATTATTATTATTATTATTATTATTATTATTATTATTATTATTATTATTATTATTATTATTATTATTATTATTATTATTATTATTATTATTATTATTATTATTATTATTATTATTATTATTATTATTATTATTATTATTATTAATAATAGTAGTAGTAGTAGTAGTAGTAGTAGTAGTAGTAGTAGTAGTAGTAGTAGTAGTAGTAGTAGTAGTAGTAGTAGTAGTAGTAGTAGTAGTAGTAGTAGTAGTAGTAGTAGTAGTAGTAGTAGTAGTAATAATAATAATAATAATAATAATAATAATAATAATAATAATAATAATAATAATAATAATAATAATAATAATAATAATAATAATAATAATAATAATAATAATAATAATAATAATAATAATAATAATAATAATAATAATAATAATAATAGTTATACTAACAATATTTAAGTCATTAATAATAAACTACTAATATAACTAAAATAATAATTAATTTTATTGTATATTATTATTATCAATACTTTAGTATATTGATACTTAAATTTCTAATAATAATAATAATTAGTTTTATTATTTTATTAATTATATTATTAATTAAAAGTAGTAGTTTTTAATTATGCTCATAATAAATTGTTTGTTAACTTAGTTGACTAAACAATTAAAAATCAAACATAAATATAATATTTAATTAATTAATAATCATATACTGTATGACCCAGGTAGGTAATACCCAATATTTTTTTTAAAAAAAATAACTAAGGTATACCCAGGTATATCCAATACAACACACTTACATGTATTTGATTGACCATGATAAATAGATCGCCAATTTTTAGGGCTAAATATTTACGATTTTTATCCACCCATGTCTGATAGTCATACAAACCATACTGTCCACAAGTAACCAAACAAATTGTACCCGTTTTCACCCGTATTTCTTGTTTCAAATAGTCGGCAATTTCGCCGAATGTGGCCAACTGTAACCGTACGGCCAGTAAGCTTAGTTCGCATACTGTCGACTCGAATCGTTGGTCAGGGCTACCGATGCTGCCGCCAATATCGTCGGTAGTGTCGTCACTGGTGGCCAATATGTCTACTTTGTTGGCCAGTTTTGCGCCGGCAATAACCCGTTTGCATGTACTCTACATAAACACACATGAATAGTATTTTTTTTTTTTGAAAGTTATATAAAATTTTATTAAAATATAGTATTTTTTGAAAGTTATATAAAATTTTATTAAAATATAGTATTTTTTGAAAGTTATATAAAAATATTTAAAACATAGTATTTTTTAAAGTTATATAAAACAGTATTTTAAAAGTTATATAAAACATAGTATTTTAAAAGTTATATAAAACATAGTATTTTTGAAAGTTATATAAAATTAATTAAAAAAAATAGTATTTTTTGAAAGTAATATATAATAATTAAAACATAGTATTTTTTGAAAAGTTATATAAAATTAATTATAAATTATTATAAATTATATATTTATATATATGTCTATTACCTTATCTGTATCACTGTTGTTGTCAACGACATCATCGATGTCTATATTATTATTATTATTATTATTATTATATAATTGATTATTAATTAATAACTCCAAGTGCTTAATACGTGACTCCAGGTCGACATTTTGTTGCCTGAGCTCATGTATTTGATTACCACTATCGGCTAACCGTCCTTTTAATGTCTTATTATTTTCTCTCAGATGATGTAGACTTTCATTAATTTCGCTCAAATAGTCCATTAAATTATTATTTTTATTTTTTTATGAAAAAAATATATGAAAAACAACAAAAAATTATTTAATTTTGAAAAAACTTAATTATATGTTATTTATTATTATTACTAATAAAACAATTATATAATTACTATTAATATTAGTGTATATTTTTATTGTTATTATTGTTATTACTAATTAACAGATATTATTGTAATTAAAAACTAATTATTATTATTATTAGCTATTTAGTACAAAATGTGTTTTTATCATAAAATTGATTAAAAATATTTTTTTTTGTCTATTTATGATAATAACCTAGACACTTTAATTAAACTAGTTTATATATATATAAATCAATACCTTATTTTATATGAATATATAGTTTATGATATTATTATTATTATTATTATTTAATATTGTGTTTTAATCTGATATTATTATTATTATTAAGTGGAAATTTTATGAAATCAATTACTAATATTATCTGAGAAAAAAATAATCAAATAAAAAAACAATTAATTTAGGTTATTAATACAAAATTAAACCAGATAATATTATTATTATTTGTTAAATATAATATGATATTAGATTATAAATATATTTTTATTAAATAACACAAAATCTTATGAAATTATCAATATATTTTTTTAACAACAATTTTTAAGTAAAATAATATTTAGTTAATAATTAGTATTATATTTTTAATTTAATAAATTAATGTTTTGATAATTAATAATTTTTTAATAAATTATTACTTTTTAAATTTATTTAACTAATTCATAACTCATATAGTATTTTTGAACTAATGAAAAAAACTGTAAACTTTTAATTAAGAAATTTTTAATAACATTATTATAATAAAAACAAATAAAAATGATTATATATATGTAATTATATGATTTATATAAAAATGATGATGGTGAGTTTTATACAGGTATAGACTTTCCGTCCTATACTAATTATGTATTAAAAATATCCTATTATAAACTGATTTATAAAATTATAAAATATTTTTTTTTAATTATTTATTACACAATATTTTTTAGTAAACAAAATATTATAGTTATAAATAAATAGATGTTATGTATTATCAAAAAAGTCAAAAATATTTATCTATATATTTTGCTAGTATTGGCTTTATTTTGTTTTGTTTTGTATAATAAAATATTTTTATTATGATTATTGAAAATTTATTACTATATAACAGAACATAACTGTAACTGTTTGTTAAAATATTGTTTAAAAAATAATTTTTTATATAAAAAAAAATTAATATACAGTATTTATCTATTTTTTGTGGATATATTTAAAAAAACTGTAAACATTTAAATAATCTAAATTTATCATAACTATAAACCATTATATACACTATACAGATATAAATACAATTTCTATAAATATGTATTACAAATAATAATGATGATATGTATTTAAGTTAGTACGTGCTTAATCTATGCTTAATTATTTAATGCAATAATATAATACTATCTGATATATTATAAAAATTTTTTATATTTATTTTAAATTTTAGCTAATTTATATATACATTATATATTTTATATAAATATTAGATTTAGATTACAAATTAGTTAATTTACTTTAATTATCAATATATTTTTTTTTACTTAACATAAAAACAATTTTTAAATAATTAAAAATAATATATTTTGTTAATAATTATATATATATAATACTAGGCAAAATAAATATTATTATATTTTTAATTTAACAAATTAATGTTTTTTTTTAATTATTACTAAAATTTATTTATTTAACTAATTCATACAGTCATACAGTATTTTTGAACTAATGAAAAAAAACTGTAAACTTTTAATTAAGATATTTTTAATAACATTATTATGATAAAAACAAATAAAAATAATTATATATATATATATATATATATAATAAATTATATGATTTATATAAAAATGATGATGGTGAGTTTTATACAGGTATAGACTTTCCGTCCTATACTAATTATGTATTAAAAATATCCTATTATAAACTGATTTATAAAATTATACAATATTTTTTTTAATTATTTATTACACAATATTTATTAGTAAACAAAATATTATAGTTATAAATAAATAGATGTTATTTATTATCAAAAAAGTCAAAAATATTTATCTATATATTTTGCTAGTATTGGCTTTATTTTGTTTTGTTTTGTATAATAAAATATTTTTATTATGATTATTGAAAATTTATTACTATATAACAGAACATATACTGTAACTGTTTGTTAAAATATTGTTTAAAAAATAATTTTTTATATAAAAAAAAAAGTTAATATACAGTATTTATCTATTTTTGTGGATATATTTTTAAAAAAACTGTAAACTTTTAAATAATCTAAATTTATCATAACTATAAACTATTATATACAGTATAATATATAAAAATACAATTTATATAAATATTTATTACAAATAATAATGATGATATGTATTTAAGTTAGTACGTGCTTAATCTATGCTTAATTATTTAATGCAATAATATAATACTATCTGATATATTATAAAAAATTTTTATATTTATTTTAAATTTTAGCTAATTTATATATACATTATATATTTTATATAAATATTAGATTTAGATTACAAATTAGTTAATTTACTTTAATTATCAATATATTTTTTTTACTTAACATAAAAACAATTTTTAAATAATTAAAAATAATATATTTTGTTAATAATTATATATATATATAATACTAGGCAAAATAAATATTATTATATTTTTAATTTAACAAATTAATGTTTTTTTTAATTATTACTAAAATTTATTTATTTAACTAATTCATACAGTCATACAGTATTTTTGAACTAATGAAAAAAAACTGTAAACTTTTAATTAAGATATTTTTAATAACATTATTATGATAAAAACAAACAAAAATATTTATATATTAATTCATATAATTAATTATATGATTTATATAAAAATGATGATGGTGAGTTTTATACAGGTATAGACTTTCCGTCCTATACTAATTATGTATTAAAAATATCCTATTATAAACTGATCTATAAATCATAAAATTAAAAAATATATATTTTTCAATTATTTATTATACACTTTTTTAGTAAACAAAATATTATACAAAAATAAATGTTATATATTATCAAAAAAAATTGGCTTTAATTTTTGTTTTGTATAATAAAATATTTTTATTATGATTATTAAAATATTATTACTCTATAGTACAGTACAGTATAGCTGTTTGTTAAAATATTGATTAAAAAATAAATTTTTATATAAAAAAAAGTTAATATACAGTATTTATCTATTTTTTAGATATATTCAAAAACTGTAAACTTTTAAATAATCTAAATTTATCATAACTATAAACTATTATATACAGTATAGATATATAAATATAATTTGTATAAATTTGTATTATAAATAATGATAACAGTAATAATGATGATATGTATTAAGGTTTCAAAGACTTACTTAATCTATGCTTAAATATTTAATGCAATACTATAATACTATCTGATATATTAAAATTTTTATTATTTATTATAAATTTTAGCTAATTTTTATTAGATTTAAAGTACAAGTTAGTAAATATACTTTAGCATACACATACATACACACACATACACGCACATACACACACATACACACAAATACACACAAATACACACACATACACACACATACATACACATACATACACATACACATACACACAAATACACACACATACACACAAATACACACACATACATACACATACATACACATACACATACACATACACATACACATACACATACACATACACATACACATACACATACACATACACATACACATACACATACACATACACATACACATACACATACACATACACATACACATACACATACACATACACATACACATACACATACACATACACATACACATACACATACACATACACATACACATACACATACACATACACATACACATACACATACACATACACATACACATACACATACACATACACATACACATACACATACACATACACATACACATACACATACACATACACATAAACATACACATACACATAAACATAAACATAAACATACACATACACATACACATAATTTTTATAAAAATAAATTAATAATAACAATGATAAAGCTATTAATCAAATTTAACAAAATGGCAATAGAAATATATATCTATATTAAAAATATTTATTTCAAGTATTGATTATTAATAGTTTTTCTAAAAAAAAATAATAAAACGCTAGTATTATATTAGTTATACTTTAGTTTATAATATTTGTTTTTATTATTAATATCGTATATAAATATTATATTTACTGATAATTAATTGATTATATTTTATCAAATATATATATATTTCTGCTGATAATAATATAATACAGTAATAGTTAAACAACGCATAAAAACACATTTTATATAATACATTATAAAAAATAATAACCATGGTAACTGTATAAATGTCTATATTTTTATAAAAATATATATTATATATTACAACGTGTTTTTTTGATATTTTTTTATTTGTAAAAAATTGTTTTCAAAAGTGTCAACCATTTTTATATACTTAATTGTAATAATAAAATTAGTAAAATAATAATTATTATATAATTTTAACTAATTATTAGATGTATTAACTATTTTTTAAAATATAAATAAATATTTTAATGTACTTATATTGTATTAACTTTTATTAAATACTATTATTATAAATATAAATAACATTTAAATACAGTATTTATTATAGCTATTTATTTATTGTCATAATTTACAAGTAAGTATAATAATAATGTTTTATTATTTATTATTTTCAAAAATAAAATTTCAATTATCAATCCAATCAATAATATTAATTATAGACTAAAAAACTGTAATATATTAAATAAACTATTTCTATACTAAATATTAATACTAATAAAATAATAATAATAATAATTGTGTTGTATTTAAGAAAATGATGATATGTTTTAATTAATTATTAATTCAATATAATTCAGTTGTTAATTATGCGTAAAAAATTATATCTGATTTTTAATATACACATAATTTTTTTTAGTTTAATTTCAATACTAATAAAACTTTATTTAGTAAAATAAAATCTATTATATATTTTATTAGTTTTTTGTATTTATTTTCGCATATATTATAATTTGTTTATAATTATTATTATTTTTGTTGTAGGTTTAAATCAATTGTTTGGCAATTTATTTTTTGTAAGGTTGGCATATATGTAGCCATATATATACAATAAATGTTTTTAATGTGTGCTAACACTAGTTTGTAGTCACATGTATTTTTTATATGATTTATAGCTTAAATAGAAAAATAATAGTAATATATTAATATTGTTATAATAATTTAGTATAAAAAATATTGTTATTTATCTATATATTATAAATTATTAAAATAAATTAAAATAATTGTTTTGTTTGTAATAAAATAAAATTATTTATATTTAATTAAATGTATTTATTTTGTAAACATATTTTTGAACAATTAAGTTATATTTTTTTAAAAAAAAAGTAAACTAAAAATTTTTATTTACTTTTATATGTTTATAAAATAAAATACAATAATATATTTATATTTCTAAAATATTGTTTTGTCTAATAGTTAAACAAACAAAAATAAATACATTATTTCTAAAATATAAATAAATATTTTTAGCAAAAAAAAATGCTAAATACTGTAATACTTTATTAAACAAATATATTTATACGTTTTTTAAAAATAATAATAAAATAATAATTGTATAAATTGTCTATCAATTAAATGATGATATTATTATTATGGTTTACGCATCACCTAATTGTATGCAAATTATTTAATAATGCAATAATACAATAATATCTGATAATAAAATAGTTAAATAAAATTATTTAAAAATATTTTTTTTTTAAAAAACTAGTTTTATAGATAATAAACTATTAAAAATTGAAATTATTTATCTGATATATATATAGTAAATTAATATAATGGGAAAAAATTAATTAATTCATATTAAAATTTACTTTTCAAAAGTAATAAAATTATTTTTAAATAAAAATTTTATTTATAAATTATTATTACTCTTCATAAATACAAATTTAACTATTAGTTTTAAATTAATTGAATTTAATAAAAAATATCTAATAAAAAAAAATTTATTTAAAAAAATTTATAATTTTTTGGTATTATTAAAAGTTATAATATTTACATTGTAATACATTTTATATACAGTATATAACAATATATTAATAAATACAGTATTTTGTTGTACATATTGGACATATAACTGTAATTTTTTAATTACTAAATTTTATTATTATTGTTTTATTTTAAAATAAACTTACTTAATTTAAATAATAATAATGCTTAATTATGTTATATCTAAAAAATTAATGATTGATGTCTATTATATGCAGTATAGACTATGCCCCAGTCTATTAATGTAATTAAATTAAATATATAATATTAAATCTGATTTATAATAGATATCCACATAAATATTATTTAATTATTTGTTTGTTAAATTAATAATAATATTATTTAACTTGTAAAACTTACATTAAATTTATTAAATTTAATTAATTTTTTTATAAATACAATACTGTGTATAACATATTTAGATATTAATTACTATAATAACTTTGTTGTACTAATAATTTTATTAATGATTAGAGATTATTACTGTTTATATATTACGAAAATATTTTTTTATCTAATGGTTAAAAAAAATAAAACAAATAAATACATTATTTCTAAATTATGAAAAATTAAATAAATATTTCTTAGCAAAATAAAAATGCTAAATACTGTAATGTTTTATTAAACAAAGATATTTATAGGTTTTATTTAAAAAAAATTAATAAAATATTTATTAAAATTGTGTTAAATGATGATATTATTACTATGGTGTATACGTCCACCTAATTGTATGCTAATTATTTACTAATGCAATAATACAATAATATCTGATAATAAAAACTATAATTATAATTATAATATTAATGATGATATACTATTGAAAGTTATCCCTCCCTTAACTTTCTACAGTTCACGACAAAAATTTTGATTCAATTGTTAATTTCAATTTTATCGGTAATTAAATAAAAAATTTATAAAATGGCAATTAAATATAAGATAAAAAATAGTAAATAATAATAATAATTAAAAAATAATATTAAAATAACTTAAATAATCAAATTAAAATTAAATTTCAATATTATTAAAAAATAAATAATGACAAAAGTATTGATTCGGAAACTAAATTGGTAAAATAATGATCAATACTTTGTCGGCTCGCCGCGGGATAAAAGCACAGCTTTCATACGGGTTGTCATTGATTCGATAAGACTCTGAAGAAGCGATAATGGAATCTCATTCCAGGCGCAAAGTACCGCTTCTTCAAGAAGACTTACCGAATCAAATTGACGACCTTCGCGGTAAACCCGACGGGCCAACCACCCCCAAAGGTTTTCAATTGGATTGAGGTCTGGACTTCTTGAAGGCCACGGAAGAACAGTCACCTCATTATCAGCAAACCATTGTTTTGTTGATCCCGATCGGTGAACAGAGGCATTATCTTGCTGAAATATCCACGGTTCTTCGGCAAGTGATGCTGCGATCGGTATTAGATGGTTGGTGAGTGTTTCCTGATAGGCAATTGAATTTATACGACCTCTTTGGATAATAAGGTCCGTCTTTCCATTAAATCCAAATGCCGCCCAAACCATCACTGACCCACCACCGAATTGGCGCTTCGAAAATATAGGCATATCTTTCGACAAATCATGCCAATAATATCGAAGACCGTCGGGTCCGTCCAAATTAAATTTTTTTTCATCGGAAAAGAGGACCCGACGCCAATCGGTGGTCCAGGTCACATGATCCGACGCAAACCGCAAACGCTCAGCTTTGTGGTGCTTAGTTAGCGGCGGTTTACTGGCCATTTTTTGCCAACTCAGCAATGGATCGGCCTTCAGGACCCGTTGGACAGTCCGCACGTGACAATCCAATTTTAAGTGATCCTTTATTCGTGGTGCTGTAAATTTTCTGGCCCGAACTAGTGATATTATCCGCCGTCGCTTGTATTCAGTCAGAGCTCGCGGCCGTCCAGAACGCGGGGATGTTCCATAATTTTCTGGATCGCGAAGATATCGGTTGACTGATGATGTCGAGCGCCCAATTTCTTCGGCAATTTGTCGTCCAGACCAATTGGGGTTCACTTGCCGAAGGATCCTTATTTGCGCCTTTTCTTCGTTGTTCAGCTCAGACATGCGGCCCATTTCACAAAATAAATATTTATTGTCCACGCGTTTGTAATATTAAATATAAAATTAAGTTATAAAATGGCGAATAATATAGTTTTGTTTATTTATTAAGGGATATACTTACCGATTCAAAACTTTAGTCGCTTATCAAAATATGGGGATTAAAACTTTTATCGTTATTTGGGATTAGTTTAATATTAATATTTATTATTTTAAATTATTTATATAATTATTGTTATATTTAATTATATATAAATTTTTGGACATTATTTGTTCACATCTTTACCGAAAATTCGGCAAATTTATGTCGAATCAAAATTTTTGTCATGAACTGTATATGCTAAATAACAATTTGCAATAATATAATAATATCTGAAATATATACTCAAATAATTTTTTAGTTTTCAAAAAATATATTAATTTAATTAATTAAAAAATTATTTATACACATTATAGTTTTTAAATTATATAAAAATCAAATTAAATAGATATTGAATAAATAAATACAAAATCAAATACTATATTTATATTAAATATTGTTTTTAATTTTAAATTATGTTAGATATAATTTTTTTTTTTGCTAAAAACTAAAATTTAATTAATATTTTTTATAATAAATAATTATAATAACACTTATAATATATTTAAAAGTATTTTTTATTTTTTTAGCTTTATAAACTGTAAATATTTAACTAAATTAGTTTAACAATATTATAATATACAATTTTTTATATCAAAAATTTAGAAAACTCACTTTTGAAGTATATAATGATGATTTAATTTATTAATTATTTTTTATTTTTAATTATATGCTAATTATTGTATACAATAAAACTATCCGATATTATATTAATAATAATTTTATTAAAAATATTTATTTTTAATTCTATTTTTTATACATTTTTAAAAATATATATATTATGATTATTAATAAAATATATTTAATATTCATTATTTTATATGTTTTTGTGTGCTTAATAATTGTATAATTAAACAAATTTAATATTAGTATAAATTAATTATATTTAATTATAATGTTAATTATTTATGTATTCAATATTTATATTTTAAAAAAATTGTAAGTATATAAATAAAATATTTTATCAGTATTATAATATTTATAATATTTTAATCTATTTTAATAATAATGATGATAATATATGCGGGGTTTCATGGGGTTTAACCCATCTATGCTATTAAAAACAATATGCAATTTATACACTATTATCTGATATTTTTTTATATATTTAATTATTATTGTATATTAACTACTCTACTAAATAAGTGAATTTGAAATTAATAAAAAACAAATAATAAAAAATAACTTAATATGTATTTTTAGCAAATTAACAAATCCATTGATAATGATATTTTAATTTTCTAATCTAAAGTATTTTTTAAAATGTAAGTTTTTAACTAAACCAGTTTAACAATATTATTATATACAATGTTTTTTTTATTAAAGTTTTAACAAAACATAATTTCATATAAAATGTTTTTTGTAAATATCAATAATTAATAATTATATTACAACTAGTTTTATAGTACTGTATTTTTTTTAAAAATAAGATTATTTATTTTTTTAATTATATTATCTAAAATAATCAATAATTTTGTTAAAATACTTTAAATTTTACTTTAAAAATTAATTAAAACAATAATAATAAAATTAAATAAATATAAAAACTATAAAAACTATAAATTATCAATTGCTTTATTTAATATAGTCATAAAATAATTATAGATATTAGTTTAATATTGGACTACATATAAATTGCAATAATTTGTTTATTTTTTTAATTTTAATTTTTATTTATTAGTTTAATTATAATAATAATAACTTTATTATTGATTTTTTCTAAAAAAATATTTTGATAAATAATTTGAATTAAATTAATTTGAATAGTTATTTTTTTTTATAAATAAATAAACTGTAAATTTTCAAATATACTATTTTATACCAGGGTATATTAAAATCTATATTGTATAAATTATAATAATTTAATAATGATGATATTAATGGGTGTTTTATGGAATTTGGTCCCTTTTATGCATATTATTAAATGCAATAATATATTATATCTGATATTTATAATAGTTTTTTAAATTATTTTTTTTATTCCTCTCTATTTCTCTCTCTATTTTAAATAATAATTTTAAATATGATATTTTATTAAAACATATATACTAACAAGATTGATTTTTAAATAATAATTTAATTTAATAATACTTTACATTAATATATATATATATATATATTTATTTATTTATACAATAGCTTATATGAATATTAATTGAAAATTTAATTTGTATTAATTTTTGTTTAGTTTTCTACACACAAACACACAAAACTGTAAATTTTTTAATAATATATTTTAACATTATTATTAAACACATCTAATACAGTAATATTATATTATTATTTATGTGGTATATATATAATGATGATTTTATTGAGGCTTTTCACTATTTCCCCTCCTATTTGCTAATTATTAAATGCAATTAATAAAAATAATAAATCTGATAAATACTTATAAATAATTAAATATAATTTTTTTTCAATATATTTTACAACAACTAGCAAAAAAAAACAATTAATATGTTTATAAAATAATAATTAACAAAAAATTTTAATAAAAAATTATACTAAACAATATAATAAAATTATTGAAAATAGTTATAAATTATTTATTTATATATTTTATTAATAGTAATATCTGATAAGTATAACTATAAAATATTTATTTTTTTGAGTTATTAGTTTTTATAAAATTTTTTTATAAACTACTATATAATTATTTCAAATATTTTATATATATTAAAATTTATATACATATAATAATTACAAAAAAAAACAGTAACTAATTAATAGTTTTATTTATTATTATTATAAAATAGAAAATTAAAATTTATACTAATAGTTTATAAAATGTCTATGATTAATTTATTTTTTAATTATAATATTAAATATTAAAATTTTACAAAAAAAAATAATTTAGTCAATTTTACTTTAAATTTTAAATAACTAGTATCTAATAAAAAATACGTAATATTTATATTTTAAGATAAATCAATTATATAATTTACTAAAACAATAGGTTATACATAAATACTATTATATTATTTTTAAAAATTTTTATATACTGTAAATTTTTACTAAACTAATATAATTATAATATTTTTAATATTGTATTCTATGTTATTTAGTACGTATAGCATTTAATTATTATAATTGTTTTTTGTTGTATTTTTTTTATAAAAATTAAAAAACATAAAAACTATAAATTATCAATTGATTTATTTATTATAGTCATAAAATAATTATAAATATTATTACCGTAATTAGTGTTCACAATGTGATAATTTGTTTATTTTTTAATTTTTATTTTAAAAAATTACTTAAACAACAAAAATAATTGTATATTATTAATAAACAATATTAATTATTTATACGCTTAAAACAAAAAAAATATTTAAATTGTATTTTTAATTATAAAATCTTTTAACTATTTATACAATAACTATATTAGGATATTATATACGAATAATTATTAAAATTTTTTACATTAATATATTAACACATATATAAAAAAAATATTTTTGTGTTGTTGTTTTAAAATATCATATATATTATATAAAATTTTAACTATTAGCTTAATTATAATAATAATAATAACTTGATTATTATTTTTTTCTAAAAAATATCTAGATAAATAATTTTTTAATTAATTTTAATAGTTATATATTTTTATATTAATTAAATAAACTGTAAATTTTCAAATATACTATTTTATATCAGGGTATATTAATATCTATCTTTTATTAATTAATTAATAATGATGATATTAATGGGGGTTTTATGGAATTTGGTCCCTTTTATGCAATATATTAAATGCAATAATAAAAATAATATCTGATATTTATAATCGATTTTTAAATTATTTTTTATTCTCTCTCTCTCTCTCTCTCTCTCTCTCTCTAATTTAAATAATAATTTTAAATATGATTTTTTTATAAAACAACTAATTTATCTATGATTTTTAAATAATAATTTTAAATATGATATTTTTATAAAAACAACTAATTTTGCTATGATTTTTAAATAATAATTTATTAATATATATTTATCAATTATTTATAGGATAATTAATATGAATATAAATTGTAAATTTACTTATATTTTGTATTAATTTTTTAAAAATTTTTTACAAACACACACACAGAAAACTGTAAATTTTCTAATAATATATTTTAACAATATTATTATACACATCTATATATAAATATATATAAATAATATATAATTATTTGTGTGATATATATATATAATGATGATATTAATGAGGGTTTTATATACAGTACTTTCCCTCCTATTTGCTATATATTATTGCAATAATAAAAATAATAAATCTGATAATTATAATATAAGCCACTCATAAATAATTTTATCAATATATTTTACAACAACAAATAATATGTTTGTAAAATAATAATTAACAAATAATAAAATCTAATATAAAAATCATAATTAGAAAGTTAGCATTAATTTTTAAATAATAATAATATACAATAAAATAGATATTATAATGAATTAGAGAAATATATAGAATTAAAAATTTTAATTATTGTTGATTTATTAAATTTTAAGTGAAACTATAATTTATTTTTTTAGAATTATTAATAATAAAAAATGATTTATAAATATAATTAATTGGATATTTTAACGTTTTTTATTACAAATAAATAAATAAAGATAATTCATAATATTATTATTATTAATGCTATTAATGCTATAATTTTTTTTTATTAATTTGAATTATTATTATTAATATTTTCAAATGTTATGATAATAATACTATTGATTTTGTAATTAAAACTAAACTGTAATAAATACAGTAACTGTAATATAGTTACAATAAATTTATTGAATTGAAATTTATATTTAAATATTTCAATAGTTTTTATTTATTTATAGGTTAGATTACATTTATAGTAATCAAAAAAATTAGTTTGATATTAAAAATAATTTTTTTTCTTTTAAAACACACATTTATTATACAAAATTTTTTATGAATAATAAAATTTTCAATTATATTGAATAAATTAATAATTATTATAATACAGTAAAATAATAATAATAATAAAGTTTATTAATGTTAAATATTATTAAATATTTTTTATAATAATAATAATGAGAAAAACAATGTTAAAGCTATTAATCCAAATTTACAAAATAGTAATATAGAAAAAATATAATATAAATATTTTTTTTCAATTAGTAATTAATAATATTTTGTTTGTTTGTTTGTTTATATAATAAAACATTATTATATTTTCACTTTAATTAATTAATCAGTATTTACTTAAATCATTATCCAATAATATATTTAGATAATTAATTAATTAAATAAATTTTATATAAACATTGTTTATAATAATTTAACAAAATAAAAAATAAAAAACATATAATTTGTACAATTATGTGAAAAAACTAAAAACTATAAATAATATGTTTTAATAATAATTTATCACATATAATATTACATTATATAATGTTTTTTTTGATATTTTTTTGTTGAAAAAATTGTTGTATTTTTAAAGTGTAATTTTTATTGCACCATGGTACTACACATTAATAACAATAATAATAATTATAATTTAATTAACATTAACATTTAATTAAATGCATGATTTTTTTTGTTTTAGTTTTTATTTTGTTAAATAAATAAATAATTATTATTATTTAATCAAAAAAAATTGTAATTTACAAATAACATTGATATATAAATTGCAAAAAATATATAACTTTATATAAAGCTGTGTAAGTGTTTAATGTTTATTTTTATTTTCAAAAAAATATATATAATATATATATTATTTTTATTATTAATCAATAATAATAATAGTGATAATTATTATATAATTGTTTTCAATGAAATGTGTTTGAAATTGATTATAAATATAGATTTATATAACAATTTATAATAATAGTATTATAATTATTATTTTAACAATATATGTTTGTATGTATGTGTGTAATGTATTTTATGTGTTATGTTATATAATTAATGTTAAAAAATTAAATATCATTTTTATTGATACAATATAATTATCATTATATATATATATACCGTATGTATTATATAATTATCAAGCAATTAATTGATACAATTGTAATTATATATATATAATATACAATTTTTATTTTTATTTTTTGATAGCACCCACCAATTCAATTAAAACAATTTAATTTTGTTTGTTTGTTTTCCCCACTAATTAATATATAAAAAATAAATATATATTTCATTCAATTTATGCATTTTTAGTATTATTATTATTAGTACTATTATCATCACCAGAAAAATATATTCAATAAATAATAATAATAATAATAATAATAATTTAAATCAATCATAACCTATCACATAAATATTTATATATTTATTTATTTATTTGTTTCATCCCCATCATCATTATTATCACTATCATCAGCACATTATTATTTTTAAAATAAAATGTATGCCTATCATCATCATCACCCAATAAATTACCATGGTAGAAATATATATAATATATATATATATATTTCAAACCACAAAAAATATATATAATTAATTAATTAATTATAAAAATTAATTAATTAAATCCATACAAACACACACAGAAATACGTGTGTTTTGTTTGTTTTTTTTTAATTTTTTTTTGTTTGTTTGGTTATATTGATGTGTGATTTTTTTGTCGCATCCAATATAATCACAGCCGAAACGACTTGGCTTTTTCAATGCCACCGATTTTCGGCATTTGTATCGGACTTTCCATATCTTCGGCGGACATACGGGTCAATTGATAGCGTTTGTGTCGTTGATCGGCCTCGACATGTAATTGTCGCCAATTGTCCAAATTTTCGCTAATTTATTAATTAAATAATTATTATTATTAAATATAAATCAAATTTACTAATCATACTTATGATTAATAATAATACTAATAATAATAATAAATAAATATTATTTGTATTTTATACCCAATAGATTGAATATACTGTATATAAAGTATATTATATTATTTTAGTTTTAGTTTATTAATTAAATTATTTGCTTAATTAATTAATTAGTAATTAATAATCTAATAACAATTCTAATTGTTTTTAGTAAATAATTAATCATTTAATGAAATTAATTACTTAATTAAATGATTAGCACAAACAAACAATTAATCTAATTGTTTATTAACTATATATATTAGTAATAAATTTTTTATTTAAGTTAAATTAAAGTTAAACAATTTATAAATAATATATAAACAGTATACTATACTTTTGTATACTACACAATGTTCAAGATTAATTAATAAGCTTAAAATTATACATACTAGGCCATACTACTAGCCCAACCTACCTACACCATCATACCCAATTCTACTACTACTACTACTACTACTACTACTACTACTATTACTACCACTACCACTACCATTACTACCACTACCACTACCACTACCACTACCACTACCACTACCATTACTACCACTACCACTACCACTACCACTACCACTACCACTACCACTACWACTACCACTACCACTACCACTACCACTACCACTACCACTACCACTACTACTACCACTACCACTACCACTACCACTACTCCTAYCACTACCACTACCACTAGTACTACTCCTACCACTACTACTACTCCTATCACTACCACTACCACTASTACTACCACTAGTACTACCACTACCACTACCACTACCACTACCACTACAACTACAACTACCACTACTACCACTACTACCACTAGCACTACCACTACAACTACCACTACTACTACCACTACCACTACTACTCCTGTTTAGTTAACAATACAAACAAAATTAAAACTTTTAATTTAAAAATTTTAGTTAATACATACAACGATCGTTTAAGATAACTGTGTGCGTCGGGCAGAAATTTTTCCACAATCTGTAGACACGGTATGGATATATTTTCGAGAAAGTCGACCTGTGTTTTAGGCTGTTCCTCGATTTTCAACCTATCCATCAGTGCCATCGGCTCTCTACCCATTTGCCTCTCGCTGTCGCCCATTGCGTAAAACTCTTCAAACAGCTCTTTGGTTTTAGCCCTGGCCTCGGGCCAGGGCAAGGCCGTCGAGTTTAGATCGGCACCGTTCATGGCCAGGGATGACAGTAAGATTCTAGATTTTTAAAAAATTAAATAATTAATTAATTAATTACAATAATAATAATATTTTTTTTATATAAATAATGTAAATTATAAATACTGTAATTAATTATTTATTTTTAAATAAATAAACATAAAAAATAATTAATTAATTACAGTATTAATAATAATAATTTTTTTGTTGTATAAATAATGTAAATTATTAATATTGTAATTAATTATTTTTAAATAAATAAACATAAAAACATAATTAATTAATTACAGTATTATTAATAATAATTTTTTTTTGTTTCGTTTAAATAATGTTTAAATTATTTTTGTCAACAAACAACAACTAAAAAAAACTGTAAAAATAATTATTTATTTTTGATTTTTTGATAAATAATTAAAAAAAAATATTTCAAAATAATACTCTTATTACTGCTACTTTTTTATATACAGTATTTTATTAGACAATATATTGTTAGAAAATGTTTTATAATAATAATAAATAAATACAGAAAATTTGCTCAAATAATAGTTTACAAAAATAATTAATTAATAGTTAGTGTAATAACTAATGCAATGGTTCTATTTAATTTATTTTTTTTATGTTTTAGTACTAAATATAAATATAGTATTTTTTAAATTATAAATTTATATGTTATTTTTTTGCCAAACAACAACAATAATTATAAAAAAAAACTGTAAAAAATAAATTATTTTTTATATTATTAAACTATTTTTAAATAATTTTTATAATTTAGCTAGTTCACATATGAATGTCTATTTAAATTTTTCTATTATAGTATTTTCTTATACAATATTATATATATATATATATATAAATGATATTTACTGAGAAAATTTTTTTGAAAGTAAATTTTACAATTAATCTAATAGTTTACAAATAAAAATAATAGATTTATAAAATAAAGTTATTATCGGGGAAAAAATTAATTTTTAAATTATAAATTAATAAATAAATTAAAAAAAATTTATTTATATACTTATGTTCCTCTAGATTCCAATCAAACGATCCATTGTTGGCAATTGTTTGCAATTTTTTAAGATTTGTAAAAAATTTTGCCATATCTGTAGCCAATATAAAATGTTTGATGTTTGCCAACACTAGCTTATAATCCTCTGATGACATACATTTCAATATATTCATACCGTTTTGCTATATAAAAAAAAATATATGATAACAACAAAAATAATTAATATATTAATTTAAATATAACAATAATATATTTTAGATTTAAAAAAAGTTAGTTTACATGAAATTTTTATGTTTTATTTAAAAAAATATTATAATTACAAGTTATTGCAATATATCAACAACAAAAAAATCAATTGATTTTATATATGTATATATAAATAATTTATCTGAAATATCAGTTAATTTCAATTAGTTTACTAATGCATAATAATTACTAATTACTAATACAGTATTTTTAATAAAAAAAAATACTTATTATTAATGCATTGATAAATTATTTTTTAATTTATTTTTTACTTATTTTAACTGTAAATTTTTAATAAACTAATATATTTATTAGATTTTAATAACTTATAAAAATTAACTAAACTATATGGTGTATATAATGATGATTAATGTTAGTCACTGGCAATTGCTAATTAAAAATGCAATAAAACATAACAATCTGATAAAAAAAATAATAGCTACAAATTAAATAATAATTATTATTATATATTTTTTTGTTTATTTTTAACTAATGTTGTAATCAATTAGTTTTAACATTTATTTTAATTTAAATTATTATATAAAAAATTATAGGGAATTGTTTTATTTCTATTTAAAAAAATCATATTTTCTTTAATTTAAATATTTTATCTATATTTTTATATAATAGTCACCATTATAAAGATTTATTTAAACTTTTATTAAACTAATAAATTTAAAAAAATTTCATCACTAAAAACTAACAGATATATATTATTCACATTAATTATTAATAAAATAGTATTATTATTAGTAAATAATATTATTATTAAAAATATCAAAAAAAAATTTTTTTTTTTAATTAATATGTGTTAAATTAATAATAAATGTGTTAATTATTTAAATTAAAATTATCACTAATTATTCAACAACAAAAAAACAAATTAATGTTAGATTTTTAAATAAATTAATTACTATAATAAAAAAAACACATACAATACAGCAATAAATATAATATATATATATATATATTTAATTTTAAGAAACTGTAACTTATTAATTGTATATTATTTTAAGTTAATATATTGTTTGTTTAATATATTAGTAATTATAAAAATGATGATATGTTTTAATTCATTATTAATACAGCGTATAATCTGATCGTATGCTAAATTATGCACAAAAATTATTATCTGATTTATAATATCTTAAAATTTTTATTATATATATATATATTTTTTTAATTTATAAATACTATAAATCATATAGTTATTAAATTAAACAATAACTGGGTAAATTATTATTATAGATAACTTTTTAGAGTAATTATTTATGTAAAAAAATAGTTTAATTTTTGTTTTATATTTTTAATAATAAAAAAAACTAAGAAAGTTTTTAATTAAATTAAATAATTAAAATAATGATAATGATATTATTTCGGGGGGGGGGGTCTTAACAGTTCAACCCCTACATTAAGCTAATTATTTAAAAAAAAATGCAATTAAATACACAAATAAATATAAATATCTAAATAATTATAATAAGCCACATAATTAACTACATATTATAAAAAAAAAATTTTATATAAAAATAACTAAATAATAATAATAATAATATATTTGTGAGCGGGGAGGGGGAGGGGGGGTTTAAAAGTTCAAACCCACATAATTACTAATTATTTCAAAAAATGCAATTAAATACATAAATTAAATAAATAAATATCTGAATAATTAATAATAAGCCACATAATTATAAATATTTTTTTATATATAAAAACAACTAAATAATAATAATAATATTTGGGAGAGGGGGAGGGGGTTTAACAGTTCAACCCCCACATTATACTAATTATTTCAAAAAATGCAATTAAATACAAACTAACTAAATAAATAAATATCTAAATAATTAATAATAAGTCACATAATTAAATACATATTATAAAAATATTTTTATATATATATAAAAACAATTTTTTAAAAAATAAATAAAATATAAATAATCAAGCACACAATTAATACCTGTAATATGGATACAGCCTGATTAAAATGATGATACTCTAGTGGACTATTTGAATACAGATTGGCCAGGGATGCCGATGAGTTGACCAAAAATTGATTGTTAGTACCCCGATGGTCCAGATCGTGACATAACCCGGATACAAAAAACGAAAATTTATCCAAGGTTGAATAGTTTTCCGATTGACGGGTAAATATGTAGATAGTTTGGGCAACTGAGTAACCGTGCGACCAGTTATGATAGGGTACTTTACGATAGTTTTTCCGTACGGTCAGGGCGAACCGGTAGATATCATCCTGGTCACATTTGGTAATGCCGCTAAACGATTGGATCAGTTTTACCGATGATAAGACTTTTTCGTCGCTGGACAGCCGATAGGGTGTAAAATCGGGACTATCGGTAGGGTAGGGTAGGGTTAGGATAGGGTAGAGAAAATTAAAAAAAAAGATATACATAAGCGCACAGTTAGATAAAAAAAAATTGATTGTTTGTTTGTTATTTTTTTGGATACTATTAAAAACTACATATATATAACTGTAATTATTGTTTAACTAACTAATTAATTAATGGTTAAATTTCTGGTATAATAGTAATTGATAATTGATTTTATAAACTATCTGATTAACTAATCTATATGTTTATGTATTTTTCTAAATTATATATTTTAATAATAATTATTATTATTATATTTTTTTTGTAATAAATTATTATTTTTAAAATATAAATTATAAATTAAATTTCTTATAATAGTAATTGATAATTGATTTTATAACTATTTGATTAAATAATCTATATGTTTATGTATTTTTCTAAATTATTTATAAATTATATATTTTAATAATAATTATTATTATTTATTATATTTTTTTGTTATAAATAATTTAGTACTGTTTAAATCATATATTTTTGTTTATAAAAAAAAACTATTTTCTTGATGTTAATAATAATAATTACTTAAACAGTAATTACATACTCAGTCTCATCTGGTAACTGATCCAATGGTGTCGATTTGATCTCCTGGAGCTCATCGCTGGTACAGGTATTATGATAGGACAGTACCTCCAGAGCTACCTTATATTTTTCTTGCGATTTATGTATCTTTTCGTATAACTAAACCCCACAACAAATTAATTTTTTAGTATTAAATAAGTTATAAGTTAGATTACAGGCTGGTGGAGAGGGGTGGGTAGGTGGGTGTGTGTAATAAGGGATGTTATGTAAAAAACAACCTACCCGTGCGTGATCCAGAGCCAGACCACAATAGGTGGCAAATACGGCAAAACTTTCTTCATCTTCTTTGGTAAAAATGTCTAAAACTTTTTTGTTAACCATTTGTAAGACACCGATCACTCTGTGGATGGTTTTGTGGATAATAATAATAATTAATTAATAAATGTAATAATTAATTAATAAATGTAATAATTAATTAATAAATGTAATAATTAATTAATAAATGTAATAATTAATTAATAAATGTAATAATTAATTAATAAATGTAATAATTAATTAATAAATGTAATAATTAATTAATAAATGTAATAATTAATTAATAAATGTAATAATTAATTAATAAATATAATAATTAATTAATTAATAAATAATTATTAATTATTAATAAATAAATAATAATAATTAATTAATTAATATAATAATTAATTATTAATAAATAAATAATAATAATTAATAAATAAATATAATAATTAATTGATAATTATAATTGTATAATAAAATCATATATAACTACTACTACTACTACTACTACTACATACTTGTCCCGTATGAATATAGGCATACATAGTATGCTTTTTGTTTGATAACCGGTTTTCTGGTCGATAGACCTATTGAATCGGGAATCGGCGTAAGCGTTGGCAATATTCAAGGGTACACCTGTTTTGGCTACATTGCCGGCAATACCCGATCCGATGGGGAAATGTATCTCTTTTTTCAGCGCCCGTTCCTCGTTGTTGTCGTTGGCGTCAAATATAAACGGATACAATTGATTGCTGGTGTAGTCAATCAAAAACAGTGACGCGCGGTCCGCGTTAACCAAATTACGCGCGTATTCCTGAATTAATAATAATAATAATAATTTTAATAATAATAATTTTAACAATAATAATTTTAGTAATAATTATAATAATAATTATAATTATAATAATAATTATAATAATAATTATAATAATAATTATAATAATAATTATAATAATAATTTTAATAATAATTATAATAAACATTATAATAATTATAATAAACATTATAATAATTATAATAAACATTATAATAATAATAATTGATGTTTTTTAAAAAATAATAATATAAACCTTAATTAATTAAATGTTAAACAAACTAAGTTTATGTATTAAAATGAAAATTTTTAATTATTAAAAAACTAACTTTTTTTTAACAAACAAACAAAAAATCTTATTTTACATTATTTATATCTAACAGTTGTTAAAAAATAACTTTATATAAATAATTACAATTATTAGTTTATATTTAAAAATTTATAGTTTATTATAAGTTAATTAAATATTATTATAGTTATTATAATTATTGTAATTTATCAAAATAATATATAATCCAGGGATTTATTTCTATTTATAATAATAAAAACTTAATAATCAATATAAATACTAATTTTAATATATGATTAATATTTTAGTAATAAAATTTATAATAATACTAATGAATGCTTAAAAATATTTTTTATTATTATTATTTTTAAATTACCAATATTTTTGATACGACTACATCCATGTTAACCATATCCTGAAATATTGATCTAGTTAAAAAGTAAAAATAATAATTTTAATAAATTACATTAAATTTAATTAGTTAATATTTTTTTAGTGTTTCATTTCCTAACACACACACATAAATTAATTGCAAAATATTATTTATGATTTTAATTTTACATACATAATTTAATTTTATTTATTGTCACATAAATAAATTGGTTATGTGTGTGTAGTGTTGGCAAAAAAGAGAAATTTATAAAATAATAGAGAAATTTCTAGAAAGTTTCTAAAAGAAATTTCTATCTATGGGATCACCATGTTAATTTTGTTTTCTGGATATATGTTATTATGTAAAAATACATTGGTTTTACAAGTAATAATTAAATATTAATATTAATATTTTTATTATTAATTAAAATAAAAATTAATTTATTTAATTATCTTAAATTCTTATATATATATAATAAAATGATTATTAAAATTTTAGAAAACTGATTATTATTAAATAATTATAATTATTTTACATATAGGTATCGCATTTTGTATAGTAGTGTATAGTGTAATGTTATATGAATAGTAGTATTGTCTCATTATTTATATAGTATTTCAATGGCTATAGATATGGGGATCCCATAGTATAACAATAAAGTTAAATTTCTATAGAAATTTATTCCTGAGAAATTTTCTAGAAACTTTCTCAGTGAAATTTATTAGAAACTTTCTATTTGCCCATCTCTATGTGTGTGTGTGTGATGTTAGTTAGTGTTACTGTGTGTGTGTGTGTGTGTGTGTGTGTGTGTGTGTGTGTGTGTGTGTGTCTATGAGTATATGTGGGTATGTATATGTGTATGTATATGTGTATGTATATGTGTATGTATATGTGTATGTGTATGTATATGTGTGTATGTATATGTGTGTATGTATATGTGTGTATGTATATGTGTGTATGTATATGTGTGTATGTATATGTGTGTATGTAAGTTTGTGTGGGTATGTGTGTGTGTGTATTTGTATGAGTATTTTTATGTGTGTGTATGTATGTATGTGTGTATGTGTGTGTGTGTGTGTGGGGGGGGGTATGTGTGTGTATTTATATGAGTATTTTTATGTGTGTGTATGTATGTAAGTATGTGTGTGTGTGTGTGTGTGTGTGTGTGTGTGTGTGTCTGTATGTCTGTGTGTGTATTTGCATGTAATTTGCATATTTGAATATTTATTTAGATTAGAAATGTGTTTTATTATTATTATTATTATTTTTTGTTTTACTTTTATTTTTAGTTTAACCAGAAAAAACACATAATGTAAAACGTATAATATTTTATTTTATAATGTGCAAACTATGCAAATAATTTTTTTTACAATGTTTGCATACATTATTATTTATTATTGTATAATACTCTACTGTACTATACTGTATATATACAGTATATGCAGTAAATATTTAATAATTTATATCATATATAAATATAGTCTAAATTAATGATATTATTATTATAATTATTACTCTGTTTTTCTAACCACTAGTGAAGAGAGAGAGAGAGAGAGAGAGAAAGCACACCTAAAATGTGCAAATAAATCATTAAATGATTATTTTTAATATAAAATGCAATAATAATATATATACAGCATATATATATTTAAAAATTAATTGCTAATGCAATTGACAATATATGTAATGTCTAGTAAAATGCTTAATCATTATTTAACATTATATATATATAGATTTATATATAATATATATTATATTATATATTACAGTACACTGTAATAATAATAATAATAATAATAATTTTTTATATTATAACCTTACATTATAATAAATTTGTATATAATGTTATATACAGTATAATAAATATCATACTAAATATTATACTTAATTTGTATTTAGATTTTTTTTGTATAAATCATTTTATATTAACTTTACATAATATAAATAACATAAATAAAAATCTAATTATAATAAAAAGTTTTTACTCTAAAAGCATTTTTTAATACTAAAACTAAACTTAGAGAAAAAAAATCATTTATTACAAATTAAACAAAAAAAAAATAAAATATCATGTAATTTGTTATTTTATAATTAAGCAAAAATTATATATATTATATATGGTATTTATACCATATGTTATAATTTTTTTTATACAAACACAGTAAACACAGTTTTTTTGTAATGGTTTTAAGTAATTACATTAACGGTATATACTGTACTTTTTGCTAAAATATAAAATTTGCATAAATAACTAATAACTAAAAAAAATTATATGTAATTCATTAGTACTATAATTTATTACTACATTATATAGTATTAAAATACATATAGTTTTTTTATTATATATTAAATCTCTAAACTTAATATATATTTTTAAAAAATTTCAAAAAATAGCCATTTTTTTTAATTATTAATAAATATTAGTGAATATTAATAGTAAATATAAATAGTTTGTATAATATTTAAAATAAAACAATGTGACATTTAATTTTTTTTGTTTGGAAAATGTATATAACTTTTTTATTGTAGAAATATTTTTTTAATTTTTAGTTAAATTAATAATTATTTAAAAAATTAATTATAAATACCTGACAACTGATAGCAAAAACGTATTCAATTTTCTTTGTTGCGATAGATTATAGTAAAGCTATAAATAAATAAAAATAAATGATTATAATTATAATTAAAATAAAAAAAAATCATATAATATATTATTTTATATATATAGTTATAATAATAAAAATTTATTTTATAAATTTAATTTTAGTGTACAAAAATACATTCACACATTGATATACTGTATAGAAAAAAATATATTAAATTATTTATTTTATTTATTTTTTTGAGGCAACAATTTTCAATGAAAAACATTTATAGATAAATTTATTTTGGATACTCTAAGGTATTATAAATATATATATTGAATTTTTATTGTATATATATGTATGTGTGTATATATATAAACAATAAATAAGTTTTGGGAAATTTTATATAAAAAATTAAAATTAAAAAAAATAAATAAATTGTAAAATATAAAAGTTTTATAGATTACTGTATAATACAGTAAAAATAAATAAATATTTTTTTTTGTTTAATTATATAGACTAATCTATGTTAAAATGAAATATATTATATTATTTATATATATATATATATATTGTATAATATAAAATCCAATTTGTTATCATTAAAAAAGTAGGTCTTAAATATAATATATTAGCAAAAAAACTAGCATTTTTAAGTGAAAGTAAAAATGTTTAAAAAAACTAATAATAATTGTAACATTAATTAAACAATATATATATAATCTTATATACGGTATATATATATTGTATAAATTATTTACTGTATATAAAACTGTATTAAAATAAAATGCTATTTTACTAAACAAAAGAAAATAAAATAAAATAATAGTATGTATTTGTAATTTATTTGTACAATAGTATTTATCCCTGGTAATCTCAACAATAAATATTAATACCGTTTTAATTATTGTAGACTTATTATTATTATTATTATTATTATTATATATAAATTAAAATACAAACTTTTAATTACACTAATGAATGCTGCCTTAAAAAATAATATATTATATACAGTATATATATCAGTATATAATAACAAATGGGATTTAATATCTTATATATATATATATAACTGTATATATATATAGAAATTTCTATAGGAATATTCTGGTAAATTATTAATTTTTGTTTCAATTATTTATTTACGTAGTTTTTATTTAATAATACAAAAAAATAATAATTTTTTTTGGCTATTGTCTCTCATTAAATATTATTAATCTATTATTATCATTATCATTATTATGATTATAATTTTGTATTATTATTATTATACTGTATATATATATATAATTTTTTGGTTAATCTTTTAAATCATGCAAATTAGTTGATCGTGTGGTTAATTATTATTATTACTCTACTATTATATAATATAAATATATATTTTTTGATATTATTTTTGTTTTGTTTTTGAAATTTTCATTGTCTATGTCTACACTATATATTATATTATAGATTAAAATAAAAATATACACAAAATTTTCATTGATGATTATCTATTTATATATAGATTTTTTTTGAAATGATTAAATTAATTGTCTATTATTATTATTATTATTATTATACCAATTAATTCCACACAAAAAAACTATATATATATATATATAATGAGTTATTTATTTTATTTTTATTTCTAATTTCATTGTAAATAATTGTAAAGTATTTACTGTATTATTATAATAAAAACGGTATTGACGTAAATCATTAAATTGGAAAAATATTATTTATTTATTTATTTATTATTATTATTTTTAGTGTATAGTAGACTATAGAAAATAGTGTATAATTAACAAATAAATTATAATTGATTATATAATGTTATAAAACTTTATATATTTATTGTGTGTGTGTTTGTGTGTGTGTGTGTGTGTGTGTGTGTGTGTGTGTGTGTGTGTGTGTGTGTGTGTGTGTGTGTGTGTGTGTGTGTGCAACACATAAAATAAAACTAAAAATATAATTTTTTTTAATTAATGTAATTGGTTAACAACACTACACATACATACATACATACATACATACATACAGTATATACAGGTTAGTCATAAATATCATAAATAGTATAAATATATACTGTATATACTATACCTCAGCATAATGTAGGGCTACTCCACCCCATACTAGATAACTGTTGGCTATCTGTTAATTAAATAAAAATCATTATATCATTATATTTTTAAATTATAAAAAATTAAAATAAATAGATATATTATTTTTATATTTACCTCCTCGTCCTCCTCGAAAAAGTATGGCAAACCCTTTTTCCTATACAATTCCAATACACCTAAATAAATAAAATTTTTGTAAAAAATAAATAAATCTAAAATTGCAGTACCAAAAAAAATAAAAATAAATACCGTATAAATATTTTATATAAAATAAATATAATTAATCAATTGTGTGCATCCGATTAAGTATGAATAATAAATTATTGTTATTTAAGCGAAACAAACAAATAATTTATAGGAGATATATTACAGTATATATATATATATATATATATAGTATGCATATATATATATTGTATTAAATATTAAATATATTTATATATATATATATATATAAATCGAAATTTTTACACTAGAAATGGTTACTAATTTATATAGACTTTTTATCCAAACCGATCCACACACAAAAAATTATTAAATAAATTTACGAAAAAAAACATATTTGTTATGTTATGATACTATTTTATATACTAATTATATATATATAAATAATTATATTCAAAAAAAAAATAATAATTAGCTATAGTTTTATCTAATCAATTAATTTCTATATATAGTATTCAATCCGATCCGATAATTTGTTACCCGATTACTAGGCTATCCGATCCCGGGGTTTTGGATATCTATAATAATTAATTATATATATATATACTGTATATGTATAATATGTAATTATATTACACGTGCACTGGTAGTTATAGCAAACAGTTAGTTAGCAAACACATACACTCTCATACATTATTAATCAATGATCAATTCAAACATATTGGCGATAACACACATATTATATACATACACATTAAATATACCGGTATATATATACTGTATATATATATATCTAATTTATCATGATTAATTTAGTTTCTATATATATATATATATTTTATATATTTATCACTTATCATTTATTTTTGCTTATTATTTTTCTAGTAGTAGTATCAATATTGGTATTAGTATTGGTAATAGTAGTATCAATAGTTAGTTATTTATTTATTTTATATTATTTTTTTATTTTTATTTCACGGGTATAATAATAATACTAATAATACTAACCGATTAGGGCGTTATCCGATTGGACAATAGGCAGGGCCATAGCGAATGACGCGTTTTGCGGGGCATTGGGTACACCATAAGGAAACCGACTGTCCTGTAATTTAATTATATATATATATAAATAATGTATCAATATATACAATATAAAAAAATGTTTGTTATAATATCAAACTAATAGCTTAATGTTATTGTAAGACATTTGGGAATTTTATTATATGGATTCCTAATGTATATTAGATGTTATATAATATTGTATATACTGTTTATATAGATATTGATAGTTTGAAACAATATTGTTGTATATCCTATCAAACCCAGTGTGTGTATATGTTTTGTTATATAAGTTTATGGTCCATATGTATGTATATATGCATGAATGCGTGTGTATGCATGTATGTGTGTATGTATGTATGTATGTGTGTGTGTGTGTGTGTGTATACACGTGTGTGTATGTGTATATATCTGTGTGTGTATACAACAAACAATAAAAGCAATAAAAACAATAAAATAAATAATACTAATACTATACAGCACTAGACATAATTAAATAATCTCTAACTCTCTCTCTTTCTCTCTCTCTCTCTCTCTCTCTATCTTTCAAATATACTGTGTATATAATATACAGTGTACTATATATACTGTATGTTAAGATTAATACAGTTAATTGAGTTTTACATATAATTAAAAATGTCTATCTCTCTAAAATAAAATATTTTCTCTACAACAATATATAATTAATAAAGATTAATTGAAAATCAAAATTAATACAATAAAAAAAACAAAAATGTATTGAACCATTAAAATTAATTAAATATTATATAATAAATTGTTTTTAGTATACTTGAAAATATTTTTATCAAGGCTATTTTCTAATAATTTTCCAATATATATTATATATATATATATATTGTTTTGTTTTTGTATATATATATATATATGTAATAATTCATTAATATGTAAATTATTTTTTGACATTCAAAAAACAAACAAACATTTTAATGTTTTATAACATTATCGTCGCTTAAGTTAATCGCTTAATATAAATATTATATAATATAAAAATTATTTTTATTATTATTTAAACCGTTTGACATTTTTTGATGATCTTATTATTAATAATATTTAGTAATATATATATATATAGGCTTTAATATCTAAACTACTAATAATAAAATTTTCATAATTATTAAAGTGTATGAAAATATTTATTATTATTATTATAATAATGAAAATATATATTGCATATCACAAACACACACACAATGTATTTGTTAAACACATATTAGAAATTATAAGACGACATGAATTTTTTTTGTATGTATAATATATTAAAAAATTTTGTGTAAATTTTTTTGTGACATATTTTTTTGTGTACCCAAATATTATACACAATATGTATAATATATACTGTATATATATAATGTAATATATAAATAAATATATAGTATATTGAATGTACTGTATATTATTATTTTATTTTATTAAATACTTGACTATATATATATATATATATTGGTTTTATCACAAACAATACATAACTCTACTGTCTATGTGGTTATAATATGTGTATGTATTTTATATATACAGTATTATTATTATATTATATACAGTAGTTTCACTTTATTATTATTATTATTATTATTATTATTAAGTAAACATCAATTCAATATACTATATATAAGATATATATAAAAATAAGTATAACAACAACACAAAAATACTATATTATATTTATATTTAATATTATATATATTTTTTTATTATTTAAAAAATAAAATAATATTTTTTATACATACATATTCATCTATACGACACGATACTGTCTTTTTGAATTTGGATACATGTAGTGCCAGTGATAGGTCGGTGCTGTCCACTGTCTTATGATGAGACAAACGGCATATGTTTTCATAGGTATTGATTTCCTGATTTGATTTGTGTTTTTTGGTTGTATTTGTTGATTAAATAAATAAATAAATTGAAGGGAAAAAAAATATATATATTTAGATATAAATGTCAAAAGATTTTTGCTTTGATATAAACATAATATAAATATATATATATTATTTATTTATTGTATAAAAATAATATAATATACAAAATACTACAGTATATTTCAACAGTACTTTATATTTATATTAAAATAAAATATTCAATTTAATTTAAATTTTTAAGTCCATGAAAAAAATCTTATTATATATATATATACAGAAAAAATAAAGAAAAAAAGTCAATTTCAAACCACTATTTATTTTAATATTTTTTTTCTTTTAAAAAAATAGTAAAATATATACTTGTTTTATATAAATATATAATATAAATTTAAAATATATTGTTATATATATATAAAACAATACAGTATATATATATATATATTTACTTTATATATAACCTTGTATATTACTATAACAATATATATATAGTGACCCAATGTTTTTTAACTAGGTTGCCTGGACAATATAATTTATATATTGAGATATTTAATTAGGTTATTTGTCAAAGTTAATCATGTAAAAATTTCAATTAAGTTTATATTATCATAGTATTAGTATTATTACAGTTTTATTATTATTATTATACAATCAAATAACAACAACAACAAGCAATCAAGCAAACTAAATAAACAATAAATAAATAAATAAAAATTAAATTTAAAAAATTATATATAGTTTAGTAGTATTAATATATTTATAAATTTATTATTAATAGATGTATTTTCTAGAAATTTATATTTATTTATTAAAAAAAACAATTAGTATTTCTATTATTTTAAAAGTTTTAAAATCATTAATTAAATAAAATTAATTAACTAATTTAAATTATAATTATTAATAATATTTATTTATAGTAAAAATATTTTATAATTTACATATAAATTATGTTTAAATTGAAAATAATTGTTTAGTATATTTGCTTTGTATTATATTTCAAAAGTTTATAATAATTTTTAAATATAAAAAAAAATAAAATACATATTTTGCATAAACAAAACAAAAACAACAACAAAAATTAATAGATTATTGATTTTATAATATTAAATATATATATATAATAAATATATATAACTTATTTAATAATACACTAAACTTCAAACTATTATATTTTTTTGTTTTAAATATGAAAATATAATTTTTATTCAAAAATAATAATAATAATAATAAGTCATAGGATTTATGGGAAGTACAACATGTGATGAATAAAAAAACAGTTTTTTAAATGATATCATTAAATATATTATTTATTAAAAAAAACTAATGTATTTTATTTTATACAGTATTATACTGTAATAATAATAATAATAATATTAAATAAAAGTACAATTTCTCACTATTATTATTATTATTTTCTAGGTTAGCAAATATTTCAATGTTATTAGATAGATCAATAAATTTTGGGGAAAATTTATTATTATTTTTTTAAATATATATTAATATACACTGTATATTTGATATTAAATTTTATATATCGGTTTACATGCAGTTATATCTCGTTATACATCCATTATCTATCATATTATACACAGTATTATATACAGGTTATAATCTCTTTAATTTACAAGTCAAATAAAATAAATTTTTGTATATACTGTATATATATAAGCGTATTGTTATTAAAATAAAAATAAAATAAAAATTTTGGATTTTTTGAAACTAAATATTAGTCTTATATATATATATCAATATTATAATAGTATATAAAAATTTATATTATATTTGCAATACTATAGTACTTTATAATACATTACAATAAACTGTAGAAATATTATAATATTGCAAATAATATATATATATAATGATATTTAAATTTATTTTAGCAAATATTAGATTTATATTATCATATACAATATATATATATATATACTGTATATATTTAGCAAATAACTTTACCAAGGTGCTATATTTATCTTATGATTTATTTTATAAAGTTCCTGAAATCATTGCTATTTTAATATAGGTTTTATTTGATTATTATTATTATTAAAAATTATTGAAATATTTTTTTTATCATTCAACAATATTTTTATTATTATGTTAGATATAATATATATAATATTATACAATATTATACAATATTTTTTTATATGTTAACAGTTAACATAATCATTTTGATGATAATAAATGATATTTAAATTGAATGTATATATTATACTGTATTTACTGTAAATCTAATTGAATTTTTTATATTTATATATATATATATATATATATATAAAGCATATATAAATTTGCTCCAGGCTGTTAATTCAATTTAAATATCATTTTATTTTGTTAAATATATATATTATATACTGTATATATACTGTATATAAATGATAATACAATTGAAATAATAAAAAACTAAAAATTTACATAAACTGTATAAATAATCATAAAATCTAATCTAATAAATGTCTTGGTATTGAAATATTTTTTTTATTTTCAATTATTATTTAGGCATTATTATTTTATTATTATTATTTAAATTTATAATAATAATAATAATAATGTTAGATGTAATCTATTAGTTTTATTATTATTATTATTATTATAAAATTGAAAAAGTGATACACAAATTGTATTATTATTATTTAGTTTAATAATAGTATTATTCAACAAATATTTTTAATTAAATTTAAATATTTTCAAACTGTCTTTTAATGTAATGTAATATAAAATTATATATAAAAATTATTTGTTGTCATCTATATTGTTATATATTTAATAATATATTATTTATTTATTAAATAACAAGTAAAGTTTTTTTTAAAAATCTAATTAATTAACTTATATTCAACTATATTATTGTAATTTTTAAATGTATAATTATTTTATTTTTATTTAAAAATTTACCATTATTTTTATTTAGAAATTTTGTATTATTATTATTATTATCTACTAATATATCAATTATTGAATGTTTATTATTATTAAATACAGTATAATATATTTAATATTTCTAATATATATGATATAAAAATAGATATTTTTGGAAAACTAGACTTTCTGAGAGATAGTTACATGAAATATAATAATTATTATTATTATTATTATTAATGTTATCAACAAATATTTTTCAACAAAAATTTTGTTATTATATTGTATAGTATGAGTGAAATGCGTGAAAAATTTTTAACATTAATTTAATTTAATTTTCTCACTAAAACTCTTTGTTGTGTCAAATGTAACGGAAATGACTAACAGTATCCAAAAAATTTTTGTTATTTATATATATAGTATTAGTATTATTAAAATATTTTTAAATTATTATTATTTTTAATTAATTTATTCTAGATAAATTATCTGAATGTTAAAATATATATACAAACAAAATTTATAAATAACTAATAGATAATTAAATATATGATAATATTTTTATTCAACAAACAAAAAAATTGGGGTGAAATATACGTATACTATATATTATTATATATATATATATATATAAATAATTTCAATAAATAATATTTATTTATTATTTGTAGTTTTATTGTTGCAATTGCTATATATATAGTATATTATGTTTCAACAAAAAAATACAGTATAACTCAATTGGGTTTTTTATATATAGATAATAATAATAATAAATATATGATTATATTATTCCCAAAAATAATTATTTAACTATTATCATTATATACAGATTTTTTTTTAAATATATTATAATAAAAAGGTATATATTAAATATTTATTATACAAAACTAAAATATTGGATATATTCAATATATATATTTTATTATAAATAAAACAATGATATCATTGTGTAAGTAAAATATTTATTTATTTATTAAAAAATAAATATTAATATGACGTCAAAGTGTAATAAACTTTATAATAGTATATAAATATATATATTATAAAATAGATTATTATTATTAAAATAATTTATATATAAAATATATTTAACTATATATATATACTGTACTGTAACCAATAAGCTGCTTAAATATTATATAAACAATATTATTATTATTATTATTATTATTTAGTTATTTAAATCAAATACAGTACACTAACCAGTGATTTATGTATAGTATTATTAAACTAAATATTGCATAGTATTAGCATATATTACTACAACTATATATCAATAACATAACATACAAACAAAATAAATTTTTATATACTGTACTATACAGTAATACAAACAAAATATATATATATATATATATATATAAAATTGACTTAAACTTTGATAACTAATAATAATCATAAATATTGATTATATTTTTTAATTTATTAGTTTGTTTGCCTAAACATTATTATTATTATTATTATTATTATAAAATGCAATATGCATTACTTAAATATATATATATAAATATTATAATATAAACCAGTTGAGAATGCTAGAAAGCATTGCCAGAAACAAACTTTAAAAACTCATATATTAGGGTTTGCATTTTAATAAGATTTTTTAATTAAAAATAAATAACTCAATATTATATAAAATTTTTATTTTATTTTAAACATATAAATTATTAAATACAAGATTTAAATAAAATTAATTGATAAAGTAATTAAGAAATTTTTTTTTAATTATTTTTAAAGTTAATCATTAATAATAAACAAATCCAAATAGTATTAAAAATGAGAATATTGTTTTTTATATAAAATTATATAGATTAATAACAATGGATGTAATAACAATGCTTTAAATATCATTGTTAGTATTAATATTGTTTAATATATCTTCAATATCGTCATCCATTTCATCATCTGATTCATTTTCTTCTTCAAAATCCATTTCTGATGAAGTTTCGCCAGATGTTTCGTCAGAAGTTTCGTTTGATGTTTCCTCACAAGATTCAGAAGCATTAATTTCAAGAGAAACATCAATGACAAGTTGATTTAAAACATCATGAACTATTTCTTCTATACTCATAACTTGACCATAATTATTAAATTCAATATTTTGAAGGCTTTCATCAAATTCTTCGTCAAATATTTGCGCTATATCAATAACATTACCGTTATCATCAAATTCTATGTTTGCAAGAATAGCATCTAATTCATCGTCAAAATCTTGTGAATCAGACATATTTATTTATCTATTAAATAATTAAAAATAATAATTATATAAAATTAAGACGTTTTTAAATTATAATATTACTTACGACTGTTCTGTCCGATAGCTCGACTTCAAATGACTTGACTTACAATATCTTCTTTATATCACAATAAAATGTTGACGCAACAAAAAGGTAATCACATAAATAAAGAAAATAATATTTATATCAATTAGGAATAAACATAACATATTTAAATTTATAAATAATTTATAATAGTTACGACTGTTCTTTCCGATAGCTCGACTTCAAATGACTTGACTTATAATTATTACTTTATATTACAATAAACTGTTGACGTAATAATGTTGACTCAATAATAATATTGATGTTACAAAAAGGCAATCACATAAATAAAGTAATTATTTTATATTAATATTTATATTTATTATGAATAAAGATAACTAATTTAGATTTATAAATAATTTATTCTAATTACGACTGTTCTCTCCGATAGCTCGCCTTAAAATGACAGATTTTAAATGACTTGACTTACAATTACTACTTTATAACACAATAAAATGTTGACGCAACAAAAAGGTAATCACATAAATAAAGAAAATATTATTCAAATTAATTTTTTCAAAAATATTTTTATTTAATTAATTTCCTTTTAATGAAATTTATACAAATTATTTAATCAATAGTTATAATTTCATAGTCAATAATTGTAATTATTTCTTCAATAAAAATAATTTCTGAAGACACGATTTGATCATTTATCATAATATTTTGATTATCTATATTATAGTTATTGTTTACATTAATTTCAAGAATATCAAAGTAATTAGGATGTTGAAGAAGATGTGCTTTTACTCCAAAATTAAGTTCGTTTTTATTCATCCATAAATTACGACAATATGCACAGTTGAGATCTTTAAATTGATCGAATGCAGTCTTTATAAGTGACATCAAACATGAAGGACAAAAGCGGTGAATACAAGGTTTTTCCATTAGAGCAAATTGAATAAGTTCGACATTCAATTGACAAATGTTGCACATATTAATAGTAGACATTTTATTCAAATAATCATAAATGTCTTGATCTTAAATATGACTTGAATTTTAATATTCAATTAATATATAATACAATAATCTGTAATATGATTAGTTAAAAATAAATATTACGTACATAGTACGATAGTACATTCCCTTCGATGGCTCGACTTGAACTGAGACTTGAAATAATAATTTCACTTTATTTAAAATTATTAAATGTTAACGTAATATTAATGTTAACGCAATTATTAATGTTGACGCAATTATTAATGTTAACGCAATTATTAAATGTTGACGTAATATTAATGTTGACGCAATATTAATGTTAACGCAATTATTAATGTTGATTGTATGTATTGTAAGTATTGTAAGTATTGTAAGTATTGTAAGTATTGTAAGTACTGTAAGCATTGTATGTATTGTATGTATTGTATGTATTGTATGTATTGTATGTATTGTATGTATTGTATGTATTGTATGTATTGTATGTATTGTATGTATTGTATGTATATATATTACCATTTATTACTATGTATTATAGTACTATATATTACTATATATTACTATATATTACTATATATTACTATATATTACTATATATTACTATATATTACTATATATTACTATATATTACTATATATTACTATATATTACTATATATTACTATATATTACTATATATTACTATATATTACTATATATTACTATATATTACTATATATTACTATATATTACTATATATTACTATATATTACTATATATTACTATATATTACTATATATTACTATATATTACTATATATTACTATATATTACTATATATTACTATATCTTACTATGTATTACTATATATTACTATATAAAAGTGCATTATTTTTGTTTAAATTTAAATTTGTATTCTATAGTAGTAAATAATATACTATTTTTTTAATTTAATAAATTTTGTATATTAGCAGCCATTTTTATGTATATATAAAATAAAATTTTATATAGAATCATAATATTTTTAATTTTTAAGATTATCTAAGCTTATTAAATCTGATAACATAATTTTTTGTACTTTGGCCGCCATTTTCTCTATGTTCCTGAAGAGATATCAAAATTTCAATGCTGATCTTCTATACCTTATTTTTGATGGAGAATCTAAATCTGAAATCAAAATTTTAAAATTCGCACTTTGAAAACCAACACACAGACACACACACACACACACACACACACAAACATATAGAATCCATAAAACAAACCTTTTAAAGTTTGTTTGAATATAATTAATAGTTTATTTTATTTTTTTGTATATACTTTTTCAAAAACTACATGTACAGTATATACTGTATATAATCACTAAACTAATAATAATATTATTATTAATAATAAACTGTATGTAAACATTTTGCACACACACACACACAAAATAGTCAAATGTTTTTATTAAATACATGTACAGTATTATAATATAATCAAAATTATAAATCAAAATTTGTTTGAATTTTTTGTTGTTGTTGTTGTGAGTAATTATAGTTAGTTTTATTTGTGTGATTTATATATAATTATAATTAGATTTAATATCTAATTATCAATATTTTATAATCAAAAACTATAATCAAAAATAGTCAATCAATATAATAATTTGTATATTATTAAGCTATATAAATAAATTAATTTATATATAAATAATTAGTTATCTTATTAGAAATATTATTGCAACAAAAAAAATTATTGAAAAAAAATTTCTAAATAATAATTAATAGATATATTTTTATGTGGAATTTATTGCATAAATTAATTCAATTTTTTTTATTATCATTTGTTTTGTGCATTATTTTTTTTATAGCAAATTATCTAAACAATTATCTATTAGTTATAAATTTATATATAATAATAATAAAACGGCAATAATTTTCTACACAGCATTAAACAACACTCAAACATATATACAATTATATTTTCATACATATATGTAATTTAATTTATTAATATGATTGTCACGTTAAATGTTTATTTTATAGTATATTTTATATATAATAATATATATATATATATGCCATATATGTAATCCAATTTAGAGGTATACCATAATATATATATACGCAAATCCCTGAGTACTGCAATATATATATACTGTATATAAACAGCATATATATATATATATATAATATAAAATATATAGCATAAGTGATAATAATAATAAATATTACACACACATATATATATACAGTATAACATAAATTATTCTCACTGTATATACAATATAAATTTATATATATATAGTATAATAGATAGCTATATATACAGTATATACTGTACGCGTATATATCAAAATCACTGTAAAAGTATATTGATTGGCAACAAAAAGGGTTGGGCACACAACATGATTTTGGTATATATACAGTATATGGCACTGGTATGCAGTTATGACGTAAATACAAACTATATAATACATACACACAGCTACACACACACACACACATACTGTACATACATACATACAATGCCATAATATAACTATAGTTTAATGACAACTACAACAACTACTACTACTATCACATAATAATATCAATGAGGAACTGGCAATTATACTGTACTGTATATATATATATGTTATATACAGTATGTGCCCAATAGTGTCATGTAATTAACAGAAAGAGTTTAAATAAAAAGGTTATGAGATTTGCATAGGATTTGCATGTATTTGATATAATATATAATAATACTAATAATAATATATTAGATTTTCAATTAGATTAATATTTATATATAGTATACTATACAGTATATCTATATATTAAAAATAATACAAATAAAACATTAAATCAATATATTAGTTGTAAATTTGGGTTTAATTAAAAATGTTTTGTGGTTATTATTATTAATAATATTAATAATAATATTATTAAAATTATTTGCATTTTTAATTTAATTAACACATCAAATGTGTGCTCAATTTTATATATTATTATTATTATTTAAACTATTTATACTATACTATTAGCAATTATAATCATTTTTAATTAATTTATTTTAAAACAAGTTCAACATAACTATAAATAACTATATATGTAATGTATGTACAAAAGGTCAATACAATTTGCATATTATTATTAGTATTATTAGTTAAACAAATTATAATACACCCACAAAAAAACTTTACTAAAATATTTTAAATATAAATTTTTTGTTTTGTTTAACTAAGTGTTCATCTAAATGTTGATAAAAATTAGATCCAAAAAAATTATAGATAAAAATAAAATAAAAAACATTTTTTTAACAAAAATTTAATCTAAAATCAAGTTAATTTATAATTTATATTTATTTTTTGCAATTTTTTTTGCAATCATTATTAGATAAAATATCATTATCAGACATTTATTATTAACTCAATTAAAGTATATATAATTTATAAATATATATATATATACAAAAAAAATAGTTGTAAAACATTTATGATAGATAATATAATATTTTTTTTAAAAAAAAGATCATATATTTGTTAAATACTAAAATAAAACTTTAACTAATCTAATCAATTGTTGCAATATATTGTACAGTACTGTACAGTATATATATATATACAGTATATATATATACAGATATACAGGTATATTGAGAAATTAATAAATTTATAACAACAACAACAACATAATTATGATAACAAAAATATTTCAAATTATAATATAATAAATAATATTATAATTATAATAAATTAGTAAAAGTAATTATAAATACAATTAAAAATAAAAAATGTTATAATTATAAATAGAATTATAAGAAATTAGTAAAAAATAATTATAATTTTTAAAAATAATAAATAATATTATAATTAGAATTATAATAAATTATCAAAAAATAATTATAATTTTTAAAAATAAATAATATTATAATTAGAATTATAATTATAATAAATTATCAAAAAATAATTATAATTTTTAAAAATAAATAATATTATAATTAGAATTATAATAAATTATCAAAAAATAATTATAATTTTTAAAAATAAATAATATTATAATTAGAATTATAATAAATTATCAAAAAATAATTATAATTTTTAAAAATAAATAATATTATAATTATAATTATAATAAATTATCAAAAAAATAATTATAATTATTTTTTAAATAATATCATAATTACAGTAAATTATAGTAAATTTTATAATTATATTATTATATTTTTAATTTAATTTTAATTTAATTTTAAATTTATTGGACTAACCTGATCATTGAGATGGTAGTCATAGAGGAATAGGTTCCATGAGCTGGCATTGACTGCCGAAGCTATTGTTGAGGACAGTTCGTGTAGTACCTGTGCTTTCTGGGGCATGTCGTGCAACAAATTGGTCAACGATTGTATCATTTTACGTTTGTCGGCGTGTACACAAAACTTAGCATGTTCAATTTATTATTATTTATTATTTATTATTTATATTTATATTTGTTTGTTTGTTTGACCAGGGAGAGATACAAAAAAATAAATAAATTATATTTATATTAATTTAGTTTTTTATTAAAAAGTAATAATAATTATTAGTATACTAATTGTGTAAATATTAATTAACCAAATAAATAAATAATTATTATTACTATTATAAAATAAATAGTACTTAAATATTAATAATAATTATTTTAATAATAATTAAACTAAACTAAAAATTTTTCATGCAAATAATTTATTTATAGTAACAATAATAATACTAATATTAATGTTAATAATAATAATATTGAGAATTAATAATTTATAATATATTTTAATAATTATTATTTAATTATTATTATTTATTTATTATTAAATATTAATTAGATAATTATCATTATTATTTTATCAAATAGCTTATTTTTCTATCATATATTTTTTTTAATATTAATAATTACATGTATAATTGTTGTTAAATACATGTATGTGTGTGTGTGTCTAAGTGTATGTATGTGTGTATGTTTGTATGTATGTATGTATGTATGTGTGTGTGTGTGTGTGTGTGTGTGTGTGTGTGTGTGTGTGTGTGTGTGTGTGTGTGTGTAACATAAGTACAGTAAATATTTTATTTGTTAAATGTATATTATTGTTGTACTAATTTAACTTTATTTTTGTTGTTGTTGTTGTAGTTATTATGTTTAGTTTTCTTATATAATATATATATATATTATCTTATATAAGACCATATTGTATGGCATTGATAATGAAAATAAATATACATTATATATATTACTGTATATTTATATGTAATAAGAAAAAACATCAATTTGTAAATTAATACTTTAATTTTCGTGTGCATCCAAATGCACCAAAAAAATACAAAAAATACAAAACAAACTATACATACACTGTATATACTATTTTAATAAATTGTTGTTAATTATTGTTATCTAATACAGTATTTATACAGTTTTATGCTCTAAGCTAATGTTTATAATCGCAGTTAATTTATCTTGCTTAATTTAATCTTACATATAAAATATTATACTATATATATATATACTGTATTACTTAGATAAATTAACCAATATAAATTTTGTTATAATGGTTATATTGTATTGTTTTTATAGTGTATTGTTATAATCACATATACAGTATATAGTATATACTGTATATATATATAAAGATATGTTTAATATAAAAGATTTTTGTATTGTTATTGTATTTATTATTGTTATGATTGTAATATCTATGTAATACTAATAATAATAATAATAAAATTTGATACCAACCAAAAAACAAATATATTTTTTTGTTAGTATCCATACAAATTGCAATTTTTTATTTTTATTTAATTTCTATATATATATATATATTATATATATAGTAAAGTATATACAATATAATTAATATATATATAAAGTATATCACTATTACATTACACTCATAACAAATAATTTTTATGGTATCATAAAGTTTATTGTATATCATATAACATATTATATATATATAGTTATCTAGTATTAGGAAGTACTGGATAACAATAATAGACAATATAATAATTATTATATATATATTTTTTTTTGTTTGGTTTATTTGGTAATTATCTAGGTTGATTTAGAAATCATATAAACATTTTAAGTGGAAATGTCATAATATTTATATAAATAAATATAATGTATATATATATATATATATATATATAAACTTTATATACAATACTAACTAACTATCAAAAATAATAATAATAATACTGTATTTATTGTATTAAATTTGTTTTAGATAGTTTGTCGGCAATTGTTTGCAATAAAAACATTTTACAACAACAACAAAAAATAAAATAAAATTTTTGATTTATTAGAAAAAATAACATTTTTTTCTTTCAACAAAAAAAATATTACTGATATATATATGATATATCAACAAAATAAAAAAAACTCAAACATTAATGAAAAAAATAGTTTAAATATCATATCGATTAATGATATATTATATAATAATAATAATAATAAAAAAATAAATTTTTAATAATAACAATAATGATATTTTTTATGTATTATTATTATTATTATTTTGTTAACTTTCTATAATCCTATAAAAATTTATTATTATTATTATTTAGTATTATTGTAGTATTAAAGCATTTTTTTGTTGTTGAAAATTTTTATGTATATATACTGTATATAATAACTTATACATTATATTTTTAACACACAATAAAAACATAATAAAATAAATACAGTATTAAACTATTTTCTAAATTATTTTTTTTAAATATTTATATTATTTAATTTACAATACTGTATATAATAACTAATTTAATTTTATTTTTAATTTAATTAATTATTATTACTATTACTATTACATACCTTATAACGGGATAGACTGGTCTTTTTGTTGCGATTTTTACGGATAAGCCATCTCTCAATTTGATCAGTCGATACATTGTTGAGCACATAGTCGTCCAAATAGTCCGGGTTTTCATTTAAAAATTCATCCATTATTTCATAGTCTATATAAGATATATATATATTTATAAATTAATTTTTTTTAATAAAAATTTTGATTGAGTTTTTTTGTTCATTAACAACAAAATGCAATAATAATAATAATAATTACAAATTAATTATTTATAATAAAAATATTTGTAAAGAAAAATTAGAAAATAAATTCAACTAAAAGTTACACAAAAATAATTAAAAACATTAAGCATTCAGAAAAAATATAACTAATTTATTATTAATTTTATTATTATTTTATGCATTTTTTTTAAATAAATTTTTTTTAAAAAAAACATTAAATTATTTACTTAATATTTTTTTGTTCATTAGATGATAATAATAGATATATTTTTATATAATAATGTTATTATTATTAATGTTGTTATAGTTATCCATTAATAAAAAATTTATTTTTTGCTGACTTTACTACTTATTTATTATTATTATTATTGACTGATAGAGTATATCATAGATACTCTCGTAAATGTCATAATCTTATATAAAATTATATATCAATATATATATATATATATATGATATATAAAAAATATCAAACAATTTACTCTTATATATACTGTATTGATATAATATAATATTTGTTTTAGACTTAACTTTTAGTTTTATTTTTTTTTGTGTAGAAATTTTCACTTCAATTCAATTCAATTGACAATACAATTGACAGCTAATGATAACAATTTAATATTATTATTACACAATATTATTGATAGATAGTGTACTTTGCAATTGATTGCAAAGTGCATTATCACTTAAACACTAACACAATATATATATATATATAAAGTATTTAGAGTATTATACTATTAAAAAACATTAAATGTCTTTAAATGTTTGAAATACACTTTTATTAGGAAAATACACTAAACAACAACAAAAACAACAACAAAATCACATTTAACTAGAAATATAGTATATAATTATTATTATTATTATTTATTTAGTTTTATAACAACTAATTGAATTCACGCTAAACTCAAAAACAACAAAACAAAAACACAGAATATTCTGTGTAATAATATTCAGAGAAATATATATATATATATATATATATATATATATATATATATATATATAAAGTTAAGCTAAATGTTTGCCCAAACAGTTTGATGTGTTAGTGAGTGTGTGTGTGTGTGTGAGAGTGAGTGAGTGTCTGCTTATGTATTGCCAAATTGCACAGTTAGCTCTCTCTCTCTCTCTCTCTCTCTCTCTCTCTCTCTCTCTCCTAAAGTCTATATAACTAAACAACTAGACGTCATATCTGAGTCTGGCGCGTCTGCACTGGTAGGTTAGGCCTCTCTCTCTCTCTCTCTCTCTCTCTCTCTCTCTCTCTCTCTCTCTCTCTCTCTCTCTCTCTCTATCCAATGCCTTAGGCCAGCACTTGTACTGTATTGAAGAGATAGAGAGAGAGAGAGGAAAAATCGATACAATTCAGTACAATTGTAAAGAGAGAGAGAGAAAAAACTATTGCTATTTCAATACAATATTCAATACAAAATATTTGATACAAATATATACTATATATATATATATATATTGATGATGAATATATTCAACAGTATATATATATATACAGTATTTAGACATACAATATATACATTTATGATACATTTAATATATATAGAGAGAAAAAAATTGTATAGAAATTGCTTTTATATTGATACACATACATACATACACATACATACACACACACACACACACACACACACATACACACAATATTATGGCACAATTACCTGATATTATACTGTCCTCTCCAAAAAAAATGTACATAATATTAATGCAATAAACTATTATATATATTATACAATATAAGTTATATAATACATTATTTTTATTTAGTTTTTTTGCTGCAATTTAGTTTCTATTATCTATCTAAATGTCAATAATACTAATACTAATAAAAGTGTCCAGGCTAACTTTTTATTATTATTAGTTTTATTATTATTACTACTATAGAGTTTTTTTTTGTATATTGAATTTACTAATTAAAATATATACTAATAAATAATGTGTCATAAAATTTAATAAGGGATTATGGTGTAAAATATATAATAAAACTATTGGATTATTATTTTTAATTATTTGGGTACACTATTTATAATTAGCATATATATTGTGTTAAATAATAATAATTATTAATAATTAATTTTAACAATTAATAAATAGATATATTTTTCTAGCAAATAGCCAAAAGTCATATATCAAAAATAATAATATAATACTATTAATATTAGTATTAGTATTATTGGTATATAATATTTTATTTTTAAGCTAGACTTATGATTGACAATAAAATCTATAAAAAATACAACTAATAATAATACTATTTATAATTTGTAATCTGTTTTATATATATATATATATATATATACAAAAAAAACTTAAGTTTAACTAAGCGTATGTTTTTTAATAAATATAAGTTATATATATTTTTTAACAAAAAAAAACAACAATTGTTATATACATATATAAATAACATTATCTCTAAATAAGATAATAGTAATTATAATAATATTGTGTTTTTTTTGTTAAATAATTAAATATTACACTAAAATATAACTGACACAAATATTTTTAAATACAATTATAATTTATAAAAATAAATTACAAAATACTTACTGCAAATCATGTTTTATTTTTATTTTATTTTTTTGATGAAATGATTGTTTTAAAAAATATTATAATATTTGTCTTCAATTATTATTATTATTATTTACAGTATTTATTCATGCACATGTACACACACACACAAATAATGGGAGGGGGTGGGAATGGGCATAATCTACCTGTTCCCTTATTATTATTATTATCAATAATATTATTATTAATATTATTATATTATTGTAATCAATTGAACTGTATGATAATAACCAATAATATATTTATTATGGTTATTATTATTAGGATATTATTTTAGTCCCGGATCCAAAAAAATAAACATACAAATTGATTAGCCAAGTGAGCTAGATAAATTTAATAAACAAAAAATAATATTATTATTATTACTAGTAGTAGTAGTAGTATTATATTATGTAATATTTTACTGGACACTGTATTAACAAACAAAAAAATAAACTAGATACAATTATGTTTTATACAATTTTATGTATTGTATATTAATATTATTAAAATAATAATAATAATAAATATAATAATTATTTGAGTAAATGGTATTTTCCAGTAATAAAAAATTGCAATTATCTTTTAACTGCTATATAAGTTATAACATTCATACTATTAATATATATATATATATAAAATATATTATAATACTATTATTTTTAATAATAATAATAATAATAATAATAACTGTTTATAATATATACTAATCATTTTTGAACTTATTTTTATATACTTTTTATTAATAATTATTTTTATATACTTAATGACACAAAACTTTTATGATAATTAAAAAGAAATTGAAATTATTGTTTTAATTAAAAAAAATTGTCTCATTAAACGTTTATTGATTTTTTATATTCAATAATTGAATAATTATTAAAAAAAAAATTATAATTAAAATTAAAAAAAATAATAATTAGATTATATATTAATTATCTTTTAGATATAAATTATTTTAACATAAAAATATTTATTTATACAAAACAACAAAAATATAATAATAAATTAAAATTTTATTAATAAATTAATATCTATTTAGTTTTAGAAAAAAAATATCAAGGTTACTTTTTATTTGAATAAAATAAATAATAAAAAACTATGTCATTTTCTCTCTATTATAATATAAACTGTATATTACTATAATATTATAAATGTATATTACTGTATTATTATTATTATTATTATTATTAATGTAGATTATGCAAATATTTAAACAAACAGTTATATTGTATATTGATTTTAATGTTAATGATTTATATGATTATAATTGTTATAATAATAATAATAATAATACTCTAAGAATATTTATAATACTGTTTAATATTTATTATTATTATTATTATTTTCACAATTTAATACAAATAATAAACTATAGATATATATATAAATATATTTTATTATAAGTTAACAATAGAAAAAATAAGTTGAAAATTTTTGAACAAAAAATAATATTTTAAATAAACAAATATTATAAAATATATATAATAACCATTAATAATAAAATATAGTAATATTTTTTTATTATTATTTTAATAAGAAAACCAATTTAAATATAACCAACAACAAAAATCAATTTACAAAATCAATTTATATTAGCTATAATAGAAAATTTTTCAGTTAAAAAACTATTTACTAAAAATAACTAAATAATTATTAATATTTTTTTTATTATGCAAATTATAAATATCATAAATATATTTTTTTTATGTTTCAATTTAATTTTCTATTAAGACATTATAGACTGTCAAACAATTATAATATACTAATGTAATGAAAGTATAAAATCGTTTTTTAATTATTAACATAACATTTCAAAAATTGCTAACAAAAAAAAGTATTATTATTATAGAATAATATTGAATATATATATATATATATTTTAAAACTATATTTTCATACAATTTATCATTTTTTGAATAATATATAGACTTTTACTAAATAAAACATATTGATTTTTAGTAATAATAATAATAATAATAATATTTATTATAAACTAAGTTATATTAATATACTATACGAAAACAATATTAAATGATTGATAGCTATTTTGCTATCATATTAATAATGAATAATATACTGTATATATTGTATATATATATATATATATTTAAGATAAATGATTGAATAAATTAATAATTAATTAAATAAATTGCATAAATAATATCAAATATATATATATTATTTATATCAACAAATAAAACAATATTGTATTTTTTAAAATATTAATATTAATGTAATTTTTCAAAAAATATTATTTATTGTTTTTTAAACAAAAAAAAAAATAAATTTGTTTAAAAATTATTTAGAAAATTATTTCAATTGTTTTTTTTTGAAAAAAACTAAAAGTTTAAAAATATTATAATTTCATAAAAACTATACAACATTTAGATTAGTTAATTATTGTAATAAATTATTAACTAATAATAAATAATATTTTTTAAATATATAAATTATAATTTTAAGTAATTAATTATATTTAAAATTAATATTTCTTACCTATAAATAAATATATAGCAGATATTAGTTACTGTATTGTTATAGTTATTGACAAATATACTGTATATGTAATGTATATATACTGTATATATATTGATAATATTTATTTAAAAATATTTTATTATTATGTGTTGTAAAAAATTGTTATTTTACTTTTTTTAACTAAAAAACACAATTTCTAAGAAAAACTGCAAACAAATAATTGTTTTTTTTTAAATTGGTATTTATTTATATATAAAACAAAAATTTCAATTTTATTCACAACTACTTATAATAAAATTGTATTTTAATATTAAATATATATTTATTTAAAACAAAATACATATACACTAAAAAATATAAGTTTAGTATACTTTATATATATATATATATACTTTTTAGATATATATAAGTATATTTACACAATAACTTATTTTTTTAAATATGATATTTTATCCTATGATATAATGTCGTCTCAAATATAAAATATATATTTGATATATGATATCAATATATAGATATAATTTATATAAGTTATACCACTTAACAACAACAACAATATAACATAAATTTTTTATATATCAATATATTATATATATATATATATTTATTTATTTTCAAAAGTGTCATTCACTTAGTTTGTTGAATAAGTGGTCGTTTCCTTTAAAACATATTATATATATAAAAATAAGTACAAAATAAAACACTCAAAAAAATATTATATTATATCATATATACGATACTTATATATCAAATATATATATATATTGTATATATATATATATCTCAAATATATGATATGTGGAAATAAAATACAAGAAAAATATAAATAATAATAATTTTTTTTATATATATATTTATTTTTTTAACTTTTTTTTAGATCTCCTTTTACTCTCCTAAAGTAATATTACTGTATATATATAATGATATATACAGTACTATTGTATGTCAAAACTTCAAAAACATGATATATATTGATATATATAATATTTATTTTTTTTATTATAACTAATAAGGTTGCCAGTATCACATCAATAGATATTTCAATAGCACATAGGGTTGACAATTTATTTATTTTTTTTCATACAAAACTTGCTTATTATAAATATATATATATTAAATCTAACTAAATATTATATATAAATTATTACAAAAACATTCATAAAATATTTAAATTAATTTACACTTACTTACAATTACAACAGTAAAGTAAATTATATACTGTATGTTAGTTATTAAAATAATTTATAAGATTTTTAATTTTTTAAAATTAAAGTTTAAATGTTTATATTACTGTATATTATTAATTAATACAGTAATAATGTAACCAACAAAAAAAACTTGATGTCAATTAATACACACACACACATACATAAAATAAATATATTGTAATTAATTTTCTAGAGTTGGCAACCATAACACTCAAAAAAAAAATAAATAAATTTTTTGTAACATATATTTGTAGACACTTTTTTTTAAAAAATGGAAAAAAGTTAAAAATCAATTGAAAAAAATACTTTATTAGTATTTTAATACACATATACAAAGTTCATAGATCAATATTATTATTAGTATTATTAGTATTATTATTATAAACTACCTGGGGGGGGTGGGAGGGCAACAATAAATATATTTTTTTATTTATACATTAAATTTTTACACAAATACACTAATTGCAATTACTAAAACAATGATGATAGTTTTATTTTTGTTTTTGTTTTATATTGTTTATTTAAAGGTTAAGGAATTTACTTTAATTATTATTATTATTTTTATTATGTACGCAAAATGATCAAGTGATCAAAATGATAATTACTACATTGTGTATGTATGTATGTATTAGCACATGTATGTGAGTTTATGTGTTGTGTGTGTATGTGTGTGTATGTGTGTATGTGTGTGTGTATGTGTGTGTATGTGTGTGTATGTGTGTGTATGTGTGTGTATGTGTGTATGTGTGTATATGTTTGTATGTGTGTGTGTGTGTGTGTGTTATAATAAAAAAATAATAAATGCATTACATTTGAATTGGAAATAAAATGATCAAGGATGATATAATATAGCAGTTATTTTTTATTATTATTATTTATTTTATATATGTTTTATTATAATGTGTTGCTATGGCACAAACACATACACACACATGTATGTATGTATGTATGTTTGTGTGTAATAAAATATATACAATAAAAACTAATTATATATTGTATTTTTTGTTGTTGTTGCATTTAAAACTACGTATATGGGTAGTTAGCAAACATTAAAAAAATAAATATATAATTATAATTATTTTTTTTAATGATTGTTAGTATTATTTTATTTTATTTTTATAATCATCATCATCATTGGTTTAAAATAAAATTGTATATTAAAAATATTAATTAATTAATATTATTATTAAAAATAAATACCTAATTTACTTTTAATTACTTTTAATTTAACAAATTAGTTGTTAATTAAATATATATAATTTACTAATAATTACTAATAGTAATAATAAATAAGGGGTTTAATAAACTAAAAATTTTATCTTATTTTTTTTTATTTAAAAAAATGTAAAAAAATCATAAATTATCTAATATGTTATTTTTTTAACACTCTTGTGTTAAGTGCCGACAAACAATTATATATATATTTATATTACATTGAAATAAATTGATAACAAAAAAATTATTATTATTATTATCTAATTATCTTCAAATATAATTTAGCTGGGATCTTACAAATATTACAAATTTTATATATATATATATATCAATTGATAATAAATATATATTATTATATATTATACATTAATATACCTGTATATATATATATATATATATATATATATATAATTTATTTGACTATTAATTTGTAGGTATTTTTTGTTAATTATATTAACAACTATTTATTAAGCGACAAGTGTTATGTACTCAAGTGTATTTAAAAAAAATGTTAATAACTATTAATACAAAATTATTTTTTAATTCAAGTACTAAAACATGCATTTTACACATTTTTTTGAAAAAAATAAATAAATAGATAAACTAGATATCTATAAGTTTTTTAGACCTAATAACAAAACAAAATATGTAAACTATTTTAATTGAAAATTTATTATATAACTTTATATATATATATAGTTTTTAAGTGGCAAAAAAATTATATTGTTAAAGTGTAAAGTCTAGTATACATTTAAAAAAATATTTATTATTATTATTATTATTAAGATTTAATATATAGATATATATATATATATATATATATATGGAAAAAACTTTGTTTTATAAAAAAAATTAATATAAATATTTATTTTTTGTAGACATTTATGATTACAAATGTTTAATGCCATTAAATATATGCACACAAAAAATCATTACAATAATATTATTATTATTAGTAGTAGTAGTAGTAGTAGTAATAATAATAATAAATATTAATTAATTTTTGCAATATTTTACATACTATATTATTTATTTATTTATTTATTTAAATTATTATCATTATTATTGATTTTAAAAAACAAATTTACAAACTAAACAAAATTACATTAAGCATTAAAAAAAGCTATATACATGTAACTATCATATAATCTAATATATATATATAAAATTGCATTAATTACCCAGGGTCTATCATTGTTGTTTTTATTGTGTGTGTGTGTGTGTGTGTATACAGTCTAGACAATAATATGATCAAGTACAGTATTTTTATTTTATTATGATAATTGTACTGTACATTTATTTAAGTATATATCTATTATTATTATAGTGATTTTGTTTATTTGTTTTTATTATTATTATTATTATTATGCAAAACCTTAATGTATTATATATTTGCTTATATATATTTATATACGGTATTACTGTATATGTACTGTATTATCAAATAAAAGCAAACAATTAGAGAGAAATAAAATAGTTAAATAAGTTAAATATATTTTTAAATACAAAAAATACATATTATATATTTAAAAGATTTTGAGCTATAATATAATTTACTTTATTTATAAATTATATATAAATTAATACTGTATTATATATATATATATATATATATATATATATTATTTATATAAAAAATTTATTTTATAAACTTATTTAATATATATATATATTAGTATAGTATTAGTACTATTTAGACATCACGTAGACCTTAGCAATGAAAGAGGATTTATATATTTATAAAAAAAATATATTTATTTTTTTCAGTTTGTTATTGTAATTGAAAAATATATTTTCAAAATAAATTTTTTTATTTTATTTCAATTTTTTATTTATTTGATAACATCCTTATTATTATTATTATAATCAGCGATAATATAATGTAAACGAAAATATATATAGTTTATTTAATAGTATTTTTGGATTATTTAATATAATAAAAAAAAATAATCTATTGATAAGTTATATAGCGATTGTAAGCTTAAAATTTTTTTATCAAAATAAAATGCTTATTGATTGAATCAAAAAAATATATATTAATAATATTAATATTTTAAGCTAGCTAATATAATTTTTTTATTGTTATTAACATTGTTAAGATAATAAGGAAAAAAATGGTACAATGTGATTTATTTATTTTTTTCAAATAATAATTATTATTATTATTATACAAGTATATATATATTTACAATACAATATCACTAATATCTAACTATAAGTAACAAAAAAATAATTAATTAATTAATTAATTATCAAATAATTAACACATTAATTTAATAATAATTTTTTTCAAAATTAAAACAACTAATTTAACATTTATTAATATATTTTTAATAATAGGATAAAAATCAAATAAATACTAAAAGTAAATCATATGAAAAAAATTAAATAAATAATTATACAGAGAAATACCGGGTATTTTTGTTGTCAATAACATTTTTATTATCATTTTATATTTAGTAGAGGAAACACCAGTTATTCAGCATAAAAATGTAAATATTAAATATATATATATATATAATATTAATAATAATAATTGAAAAATTTTCTCAACAAATATTCGCAATATAAAACTTAATTATAAAAATATTTGTTAAATAAATAAAAATAATTGAACATTAAAAATAAGAAATAATTTTCAAATATTATTATTCTAAAAAAAATTACTAAATTTAAACAAATAATACAAAATTATTATTATAATTGTTATTATTATTATGTACACAAAAATTTTAAGAAACAAATAAATAATATAAATTAATTTATTTTATTTTTTTGTTTTTTTCTGAACAATAAAAATACAAACAATTTTCACACAAGTTTTGTTTTTTTTTGATAAAATAAATAAATAAATTTCATATTAAATTTTTGTGACGACATTTACATTTGAAAAATTTTTAATTAAAATATATTATTTTATATATTAATATATATTTGTTGAATATATTAAAACATAAATAGTTATATAATTTCAAACAACAATAGATTTATATATAGAAAAAAATTAATTTCAAATTTTTACTTACAATTTAAATAAATTAAATTATTTAATATTATTATTATTATTAAAGAGTTATTCCAATTAATTTATATAAAATATTTTTATTAAATACAATAACAACAACAAAAAATTAGACAAAATTTTTGTTATTAAATTAAACAAAACTGCATTAATTGCACACCAAAAAAACACTTACAGTATTATAATATATTATTTTGTAAATAATATTATAATTTAATAAATATGTGATATTTAATAAATTTATGATAATTTCCTTATTTTTATTTAAAAAATTATTAAATTTTTTTCTCTCTCTTTTAGTATATGATAACATATATTAAATTCTCAAATTAGTTACGTCATTAGTAACATATTTATTATGACAATTTTATTTACATTAGTAATACAAATAATATATACTGTATATATATATACATATATATGATGTGTAAATTATATGTACGCTTACATTGTACCCATACATGCATACATAAACATATATATATACACATAAACATATATACACACACATACACACACATACACACACATACACACACATACACACACATACACACACATACACACACATACACACACATACACACACATACACACACATACACACACATACACACACATACACACACATACACACACATACACACACATACACACACATACACACACATACACACACATACACACACATACACACACATAAACACACATAAACACACATACACACACATACACACATATACACACATACACACACATACACACACATACACACACATACACACATACACACACATACACACATATACACACACATACATATAAACATTTAGTCATACATTTTTTTGACGTGACATTATAATCTTATTCATCATCAATATACCGGTATAAAAAAATGATATACAAAATAAATTAAATCATATTATTTGTAGACAAATATTTCTTTAGTATTTTTTTTGATAAATAATTGAATTTTTTTATCTGTCAAAAGATTGTATTATTTTTGTATTATATATACACAAACAAAACACACACACAATATGCCAATGAAAATGACACATATTTTTTCACATTTCACATATCATTCAATATATATACAGTATATATATATATATATATGAAATTTTATTGCATAAAAAATATATTTATAACACAAAGATATCGTATTGTTTTCAGTGAAAATAAAGTTGACATTAGGATAATATCTAAATTTTATATATATATAAATGTTTATATTGTTTAGTATATTATATTATAAAAATTTGTGTTTTATTTATATTATATTATATCCAAAAAATAATAAATCAAATTTTGATGTTTAGATATTTTTTATATACAGTTTTATGTACAGTATATATATATTTATGTGTTTATGTATAGCATATCAAACAATATTATTATTGTTTGTTATTTGTGGGATTTTTTTTAATAAAAAATAGCAGCTATTGTTAATAAATATATATTTTTTGATAATATAAATGTATACAAAAAAAGTTAATAGTTTTTTTTGTGTGATTATAATCTAAATGTATATATAAATGTATTAAATATTTGTTATTAATTTTTATAAAACTATTTTGTAACACGAGATCATAACTTTAAAACTTTTATTTTTCTCTTAAATGTTTATTTAATAAAAATTTATTAATTATTTTAAAATATTTAAGTTATTTTTTCCATATATTATTTTTTTAAAAAAAGGTAAACATGTTATTGACACAAACATATACATAAATAAAAATTTATATATATATATGGTATTTACAAATCAATAAATTATTTAATTGAATTTGTTTTCTATAGTTTTACATATATATATTGAATAGTAGTAATAGTAATAGTATGCATAAAATATTGATTAATAAAATATTATTAATATATTTTGCAATATCATTGGTATATTATATAATTTATTTATTTTTTTGTCAAATTATAATACAGAAAAATACAAAAAAATAATAATATTATAAAAAATTAATAATCAATAAATAAAATTGGGATATTAGAGCATAGGTAATAAATTATATATATATATATATATATTTACTTAAAATATATGATATATATTGTATATACTGTATATAAAATATGTGTTTTTTCAAAACCATATATTTTCTGATTAATTTCTCTCTCTCTCTCTCCCTCTCTCTCTCTCACTCACTCACTCACTCACTAATCTAATAAATTTATTAAGTCAAAACATATACACATATTATATAGATAATAGTGTATAACAAATAAATGTATTTATTTTCAGGTTAACCTTGATATTAGTGTTTGTTTTTCTGGTCAATAAATATAGTAGACATACATACAGTACATGTCATTTATCATATACAGTATAATAAATGATAAGAAATTTTATCTTTTATTATTATTATTATTATTATCTATCAATAATTATTGAGTGAAAATTACTGTTCAATTTATCTAATAATAATGTATTGTAATTATATATAAAAAAAAACTATACATTTATTATAGACTAAATTATTGATAAATTATAGTTTGTTTTTTTCTGGTTAAAATTAAAATTTGTTTATAATATTGCACAATTTATTTTACACAAAAAATAAAAATAAAATTAATTTATGATTACTAAAAAATATTTATCTAAAATATTAAAAATTTATTAGATTAATAGTACATGTGATTCATTATTACATAATAGTCTTTCGTAATTAATTTAATTGACATTTAAAAATCATAGTTACAAATTTGAAAAATAAATATTTAATTATTTATCAAAAAAAAAAATATTTAAAAAATTATTGAATTTTTAATCATGATCACTAATTATAATTTATAATATAAATTAATTTTTAAAAAATTTCTTTATTTTAAACTTTAAATTATTATTTTTTTTTACATTAAAACTAGAGTACAACTTAACTACAATAGTATATAATATTAAATAAATTATTGGCAAATAACATAAGTATTAGAAAATTTATATCAAAAAAAAATTATGACGTTTTTCCTAACAAATTTGATATACGATAAAAAAAATTTAAAAATATATATATTTAATACTTTGTCATTCATACAGTGATTTTTTTTGTTATGTGTTAAAACTATTGAAAAAAATAATATTATTATATATTAATTAATTTAGTTTTTTATAATAAAAAAAATTTACGTCATATGCAGTAATTATAACCATATTTTTTTAAAATGTAATATACATTATATACATACTGTATGTATACATGTATATTGTAGTACTTTAATACAACAACAAAAATATTGGTTAACATATATTACTACTAAATTACTTATTATAATTTATAAAACATTTTTCTCTCTCTCTCTCTCTCTCTCTCTCTCTCTCTCTCTCTCATAATAACTACATCATTAGGAAATATATATTTTTGTTTTAGACTATAGTTATGTATAATGTTTTTTTTTAAAGATAGTGTCAATCATATTACAATATAAATAATATTGCATGTATAAGATATAAATTATAGTAATTTATACAATTAATAAAATAACTTTATTACAGATGATATTTTTTGTTTGTATCAATTTTATTATATACTACTAGTAATATTTGAATAGTATACTGTATATATGAAATATAAGTCCAATTATTGTATAATAATGTATAAACTTGATTAATCAAATATATACTGTATATATATAATATTATACATGTATATAATAATAATAATAATAGTGTCAATTAAGATATCAAATAACTGAGATGACATAATTGAGATTTTTATATAATAATAATTATTATTACCTAATATTATAACTACTTATATATCTAGTATTACAATTAATTATTATTATTATTACTATTATTTTATAATAAAGTATAAGTTTACAACATTAAGGTCTTTATAGTAGTAGTAGTAGTAGTAGTATTAGTAGTAGTAGTAGTAGTAGTAGTAGTAGTAGTAGTAGTAGTAGTAGTAGTAGTAGTAGTAGTAGTAGTAGTAGTAGTAGTAGTAGTAGTAGTAGTAGTAATACATTAAATATTATATTAATATTTTTTTAAAAAAATAATATTAATAACATTATGTTATACATAATATGTAAAAAACAAAATAATAATTACTTGTGATTTCTATGTAATCTAATAATTTTTAAAAAACATTTAAAACTAATAAATTATTTATTTAAAAAAAAATATTGTTTTTATATAAAATCAAATTTGAATATTATTTTTTATATCTCTAACTTTTTGTATTGCTTTTTATTTTTTAGCAAACATAATATATTTTATTGTTTATACATATTTATATTTTTTTAAGTTACAAATAAAATTATTATATAATAATGTCGTATAAAATAACAGTATTATATAATAGTAATTACTATTATTAATACTTTACTATTATTTTATTTTTTATTATTATTATATTTTATATTTTTTAAAAACTTTATTTCTATACTTATTATTTTTTGTCAAACCCACATATAATAATAATTATTATTATTATTATTGTACAAAAATAAATAACATTATTTGTCATACAATCATATAAATTATTATTTATGACGATTTTTGGTGTTTTGTTTTTTTAAAAAAACCATTTATTAAAAACACATTTTTTTGATGTCAAATATTACAATAAATACATTAATAATATAATTAGTATTTATAGACATGTATTGCTAATGCAAATCCTGTTTTTTTTATTAATAAGTAAATTGACATTTAATTTGCTATAATATTACACACAATTAATCAATATATATATATATATATATATATATATGTATATGTATATGTATTATACAAATATAGTTTAATGACTGTTTTATTATTATTATTATTATTATTAATGTATTATTTATTAAATGTATGATAAAAATAAACAAAAATTATTGTTCAATAGATGATGAGTTAATATATAGGATAAATAATATATAAATTTATTTATATATTATTAGACTGTATTTAGTGGTCAACAAAACAAAACTAAATAATAATAATAATAATAATTTGTTAAACATTAATAATGACATAATAAACAGTGTATTGATTAGACTAAAAGCATAGACTATAGTATAACTTATTAAACATTTATATTTATAATTTACAATATTATTATTATTATTATTATTATTATTATTATTATTACTATTACTATTGACATTGACATTGAAATATTTTTATATTTAATTTGAGCAATGAACTTTTTATTTTTTTTCTACCTATTTATTATATACTTTATGTATATAACATATATTTTATTATGTATATATTAAATACATTTCAATAATAATAATTAATATATTAATAGTTAGTTAAATATTGATTTAATAGGTTATTATTTTTATTAGTACATGACAGTGGGTGAGTGGGTATCAAATATAGATGCCATTGACTGGTACTGCCAATGTCTATAGACAAACATAATATATTGTATATATACTGTAATATTATTTACTTAAATATATCATAAATATAATACCTAATGTGGGTAATAAAGTAGTTTTTAGGTATTAATTATTTATTTATAATAATATTAATAATAATAATAATATTAATACAGTATTTATTTAATATATATCATATATATATATATATATCATAAATTTCAGATAAAATCAGTAAAAAAACATAATTTAATAATAAAAATTATTATCAATATATTAATTAAAATTTAGTAAATTTGCTGATAGATGTCAAGTTAATTATTTAATTAATTTGATTTAATTAATAATTTAAAAAATTTAAAAAATTTAACTTAAAAATTTAACTTAAAATTTACTAATATTAATATTTATTTTATTTTTTTTATTAAATGTTTCTAAAATTTATAATCTATTAATTAGTTAATACCTCCACAAAAAATAATTAATTAATTAATTAATAGTTATAATAAATTATTATCATTTTTGATCATTTGTGCGGCCATTTCGCCGACCATAACGCTGGCCGCGTGTGTATTAGCATTGGCCAACTCGGGAAACACGGACGAGTCGGCCACTCGCAATCGGCCGACACCTTTGACACGTAGACGCGGATCGACTACAACATCCGGACGATCGGCTGAACCCATACGACATGCGCCGCCCGGATGTAGGGCTGTATCGGCCGTCTGGCGTATAATACAGCGGACATATTGATCGCATCGATAGAGCGGTAGTTCGGGTCCGCAAAACCGACAACCGGGTACCGGTGTCGGTATCATACGGGCATAATCGGTAAACGGTGGCGATTGGGTTAATCGGAACAGGGTTTTAGTCATATCGACCAACGCCTCCATGTCCTCAGTGGCCGACAGATATTTCGGATCGATCAGTGGGTGATCCCAGGGATTGGTTGTATTCAGACGGACAGTACCGCGTGATTTGGTCCGATAGACAGCGGCTGTTATCAGTACATACGGTTGGCCAATATAGGGGCGCCAGTAGTCGCGCCATTCGTCCAATCTATCGGTACCGTAGATACTGACCGCTTCTCTCATTGTCCGCTTAACACTATAGGCATTCACGTCAATGACAGCGTTTGGCCACTGGGGGTCATCGCGATTGCCGGCAGTCGAAAAAAACGTTATCGAATTGGCCAGTTGTGTCAGCGGACCCGTATGATCGACATAATAGTCGTACAATTGCTGGACAGTCGGGCCAACCGTTGGGTTTACATACGATTGATTGCTGACCATATAGTAGTGATGTATGAATACATGATCTTGGAAATTGTTGCCAACCGGCAGGTCGGCTATCACTTTAATGCCCAGTGACTGTAGATGATCTCTGGGACCGATACCCGATAGCATCAGCAACTGTGGTGAGGCTATACAACCTAATGAGTGATTTTATTTTAGACATGTATTTAGATATACGGTGATTGACTGGACTGGACTCTGTCTTACCGGCCGATACTATGACCTCACTGCTAGCGTTTACCGTTAATAGTCTACCGTTTAGCTGAAACTGTACGCCAGTGGCCATTGGCCGGCCATTTATTGTAGTACCGAATACCACTCGATAGACCATTGCATTGGTCAGAATATGCAAATTATTTGGATAGGGATTCGGATCAATGTAGGCATTGCCTGTACCCGATCTGGTACCCTGACTGTCAACTGTTAGCTGATAGATCCAGGTGCCCAACTGGGACTCGCCATTGATATCCCTGGTCGGTATACCGTTCCGGTTCATTACGTCCTGAAACAGTTCAAGTATTTGATCCGGTTTTTGCATGGATGTTACCTGCATGGGACCACCCTGGCCATGGTAGCCCTGATTTTCACGGACAACCCGAGCATCGGTATTGTTTTCCGATCTATTTCGGTGGTGGTGGTGATGGTGGTGCAGGTATGTAAGGTTAGAAATCCATTAATTAATTAATTATTTAGTTATTTTAATGAGTAATTGATTTAATTATGTGATTATTTTAATGTTAGTTAATTTTTTTTAAAATTATCAATTTATTATAGATAATTATTTTGTAAAAAATTTTTATCCCCTAATTTTGTTTTTTTTATTTATAATAAAAAAATTGATAATTTTGTGCTTGACTAGATTTTTTTAACTAAACATACCATATTTTTAATTAATTAATTAATTATTGAATTAATTGCTAATTAATTTAGTTTCAATATAAACTTTTTTTAGTCAGTAATACCTTATATATATTCATACAGTATATGAATTGAAAAATAATTTTTTTTAATTTTAAAATTAATACCTTTTAAAATAGGGCAGCACTTCATCATAGGACCATCCCTGGGCACCGTAATCCCTGGCCCAGCTATCATAGCTTCGACGATTGCCTCTATTATAGAGCATCCAATTGATGGTCGATGTACCGCCAATAACCTTACCTTTCGGCTGCCGTATACGCCTGTCCCTAAATGCCTGGCCGAGTAGCTGCTGCGGTACTGTCCTGTATTGCCAATCGGATTCCGTATCGACCAGTGCCGGTGCCAGACCGGGCATATCGCTTATTTCGTTTTGCGGACCGCCAGCTTCGAGTAGCAATACCCGTATGGTGGGATTGGCGGCGGCCAATCGGGCGGCCACTACAGCACCCGACGATCCCGATCCCACTACTATATAATCGTAGCCATCAGTGGCCACCGCCGACCATTGGTTACCATTGCTATTGTTGTTGTTGTTGTTGATGTTGTTGTGAGACAATTGTCGCTGTAGTGTCAGTACTGCAATAGTTATCAATTGTAGTGATAAACTGTTTGTAATTAAAGTCATTGTATTTTTTTTAAATATATAATATTTAATTAAATAATTTTTCAATAAATTTATATATAGTTTTCAATATCGAAAATATTGAAACTATTGTTGAAAAAATATTTACTATTAATTTAGTCTATTAGTTAGCTTTTCAACATTTTTTTAGTATTTTATTTTATTTTTTAAAAAATAGTTAACTAATAGTTAATACACAAAATAATAGTTATATTTAATTTAAAATAATATTTTATAAAAATTATTATTTAAAATTATATTATATGTCTGGCATATAATAAACTAATAATAATAATAATAATAATTTCAATTAAATCTATATGATTTTATTTTATGATGAAAAAACAATAAATTTTTATTATATGTGGGTAATTATCTATTAAATACAGTATATAATTTTTTTAATAAATAAATTATAAGTTATTAATATATATATTAAATATATATATATATATAATTTTTTGTTTTGCCATCATTTATAATTTATATTATTTTATTTTTAGTTTTTTTTGTATATATATTTTAATAGTATTGCAAATAATTATTTATTACAATATATATATTGTTAAAAAATAATAATATTTAATAAAAAATACTTTAATCAACAAAATATTATACAATTTTTTTTTAAAAAAAAAGCTTAGCTATAATTATATTTTAAAAAATCTAAATTATTATTATTATTATGTTAAAAAAATAACTTGATAATTTTTCTTGTTATTATTATTATTATTAATCAGATGCTGATTTTTTATTATTAACTAATAATGGCAATTGATCATGATCAATTTGGCGGCGGCTCCTGTAGCTGCACCGGCAGCCACCACCAAACAATAGCTCCGTTATGTTAGTCAATGGACATTCAATAATCATATAGAATACATAAGCCAATAGTATATCATAGATTAGGTCGACAATAAAATGTTCATACTAAAAAAAAATAAAATTTTAATTTTAAAATTTTAGTTTTTTTCAAAAAATTATTATTATTATTATTACTATACCATATATTTATCGGTCATATTATAGGTATAATGATTGGTAAATATACGGTTCATAATAACCAAATAGTGTAATATATAGATACCAAACGATAGTCTAGCAATTGGCCGTAAAATGTACCATGATAATATTTTGTTTAGCAATTCTATACCAAAATTATAAGCATTTTTTTATTAATTTTTAGAAAATATTTTTGAAAAAATTAAAGTGAAATTGATTAGTTTTTTAAAAAAAATTAGTTAGCTAGTTAATTATAGTTGCATAAATAAATTATTAGATAAATAATTTTTTTTTGAATAAATAAACTATAATTATATTGTTAACCATACTATTAATTAGTTTTTTTTTAAAAATTTAATAAATTAATAGTATAGTTAACAATATAATTATAGTTAAATATTTATTTTTTTTAATTATTTATCTAATAATTTATTTATGCTACTATAATTTAACTAGCTAACTAATTTTATTTATTAACTAAATTTATTTATTTATTTTTTAAAAAATACTATTTATCTAATAATTTATTTATGCTACTATAATTTAACTATCTAACTAATTTTAAATATTAACTAAATATATTTATATAATTATTTATTTGTATTGAAATAAAAACTACTATATATTAATTTAGCTTGCTGATAAATGTTGACAATAATTATTATGACATACCTGCCCTACCGGTGCACAATGCAAAACATAGCCAACCAAATCCAAGACAATAGAATAGTTTACCAATGGTTAGCCATAGAAGTATATTGACTAACGGTGCCGAATGATCCAGGTGCCAGAATGTAATATTATAGAAATAAACGGCTAAGCAAGTGGCCAGGGATAGCCAATTGAGTAGTAGGGTTGCAAGTTTACTAATTGATTTTTTATGTCTACTACTACTACTATTCAACAATAATCCATAGCCTATGCCTACCGTAAAGGCAGTTATGAAATTGTTGGCCGTAAAATTGTACCAGGTAAACGATTTGGATACAGTATAGATAATGGCATCCAGATCCCAGAGCTGCAAATAGGGTCGGATGTTAAACAATAGGTAGGGCCCGATACTGGCAAACAACCCGATAGCTAGCAATACTACCAGTGCTAGGGTACCATATTTTCGGCTACGATAGACTAACAATACAACTAGAGGACCGGCTAGGGTTAGTTGCATTAGGACACCTAAAAACCAACTGGGCGGATTGCACTAGTAGTTAGTAGTAGTAGGGCAACAAAAACAACAAAATTATTAATAATAATAATAATAATTTAATTAGTAATTAAATCGATAACTATTTAAATAAGTATATATTTACTATTTTATAATATATTTTTATTTAATTATCCTATTATATTTTAATTATTTATTAATATAGAGTAATAATATTAATTAATAATTTTAGTTATTAGTTAAATTATTAGTTAAAAATTTAATAATAATAATAATAAGATAACTAAAACACTAAGTATTACTATTACTACTTATTTTCTAATTATGGACTATATTTGCTATAAATCTATTAGTAATTATATTAATAATTATTTATTACATTATTATAATTAGTAGTAATTTTTTTTAATAATTATAAGATATCTATTGCTAACTATTACTAATTAATTAACTATCAGTAAAAAATTAATAGTTTAATAATTATTTTTTTAGTTAATAATAATAATTATAATAATAATACTTTAGAGTTAGCTATGGATAGCCGTTCCAAGTGTTCATCCCTGAAATTATGGACAAAAAACAGCATTTTCCACAAGTTTTGACTGTTTTGGCAGCCAGTGGTCACCCAACCGACCCCTATATGCCATATGGGACCCGAACCGGTCAACGGGAACAGATAGATAAATAGGACAGAGCCAAACATTAGGGTTGCAAAGCGTAGCCAACGTTTCAATATAAATGTCAGATAATTTAGTCGGCCATTATTTTTTTGTAGTTTACTATAGACGCTATACGATAGTAAAAATCCGCTAGATAAATTAATAAATAAATTATTTAATTAATTAATTAAACATGAACATTTTTTTAAATTTAATTATCATAATTAAAAATAATATGCATTATATATTTTTTTTAATAAAGTTTATATACTTTATTATTACAATTATTATTTTTTATTAAGTCTATTATCTAAAATTTATTGTCTAATTTTTCATTAAATAATTGATTATATATATTAAATTATTAACAATTATTATTTTAGCTATTTTTAACTATTATTAATAATAATAATAATATCAATACATTTATAATAATAAAAATAATTAGTAAAAAATATAATAATAATAATTAATAAAAAATATATAATTTATTATTTTTTGTTGTTGCAAATTATAAGTGAAATTATTATTAATTACTTTTTTATTTATTAAAAAAATACCTCAAAGTTATCAACGAATCGATGACCAAATAATTTCGACTAAACATATACTCCTTGTCCTCAAATATTGCGGGAAACACTCGGGAGTATAGTTTTTTCAGTGCAATAATACCCAGTGATGTCGTATACTGGAAGGCATGGGCCATATGGACGGCCAGTATGAGCAACAATCTGATGGTATCCAGTGAGGCATATTTGCTACTATTATTATTAGTAGTATTACTACTACTACTACCATCAACCGAGTACAGGGAACGGGTGTTTTTTATCAATGAAAAACTAGTTAACCATTCATCTGAACATCGATGGACAGTCTGATGGTTGGTGGACTGGTAGTTTTGGTTGCTAACAGTTGTTATATAATCATAGCATGTACTTGATATGGCTAGTATAGCCAACAGTCCTAGTATTAGGCTGTCCATCAAATTGTAGCAAAAAAAACAAACAAACAAAAAATAATTATATATATAATTAGTAAAAATATTTAAATTAATAATAATAATAATAATATGTATAATACATAGCCACAGTTTGATGTCCGTCCAGTGACCTATGCTGACCCTTGACCTGACACTCGGGTCCCACTTCTAGCGGTATATGTGTTATGGGAAATTGTACTTGATTCAAAACAAAAAAAAAATTATTTTATTTTTTTAAACAAAACAAAAAAAAACAATAATTACTTTTATTAATCAACTTTTCAATCTCCTGGGCACTACACTGGCCAGGTATGCATAGGCCGTACCTGAACAGTGCACCCTTACCGACATTCATGGCCTCGACAAATGCCCTGACTGTTTGCAAATGTGGTAACCGGTAGCCGTCCATTAGTCGTGCAAATCGGTTGCGGGCCATTAGTTTCGGATCGGTTAGATTCATGCCCAGCGAATCCATAGACGGATAGGGCATCAATGGTTTGACCAGACAATACTGGCCAACAATCTCGGGTATGAACATAGATTCTGGACTAACAATCGATAGACATTCGGTGTAATCGCCGAAACTCGATGTCAGACCTTCGAGTAGTCCCGGATCAACGGGACGGCCGGCCGAGTCGGCAAACTTCAGAGCCCACTGTTCGCCCCTACCCATCGAATAGACTATTTTCAATATGCTGACCAAACAGTCGGGCGATAGTTGCTGGCCCAGGGCCAGGGCAAACGTACCGAACAATTTCAATGCCCTGAACCGTAGTCGACTGGTAGCCGACGGTGCCATCAGATAGCGTACGGTACGCTCGAAACGGTTATGTATGGCCAGCATATCGTCTACTGTCTGAACCCGACTTCTTATAGGACTACCGGAGCCCCTGTCGTACACGTGTTTCCATTTGTTTAGATAGTATTGGAAATTATCGGTTATCAGGTCATCATAAACTGTATTAGTATTGGTATTATTATTATTTAAATTATTAGTATTATTATTATTATTATGATTATTGCGATTATTATTATTGCGATTATTATAACAATTTATAGATAAAATATTTGTTAATAATATTATTATTAGTAATGATATTAATGATAATATTTTAACTAAATTATTATTATAACTATTATTACTAGTAGTAAATTGTTGTTTTTTATAGATATTTATAATCATTTTTTTATATATCATATATATATATATTAGAAATTTTTATAATTTTTTTGAATTATTTAGAAACATTGAAATCATAAAATTAGTGAGTATTTTCTAAAATCTAAAAAATATATAAAATCACATGTTATTATTAATTAATTAATTGACTGATAATTTTTATAATATTATTATTAGTTGTTTTTATTATTATTATTTTTTTGTGCCAAAGTTAACCATATGTTTTATTTTGTGTTAATTTGTGTAGTACTGTATTAAATGTAATAAATGAAAAAATATTTAATAATTTTTTTTTTATAAAAAAATTGAGTTATACAATATATTAATAATAATGTTTACTATTTAAGCATACAGCAGTATTAATGTATAATTAATTATTTAATTAATAGTTTTACAAAAAAAATAGTTATGTTTACAACTAATACTGTTAATTAATTATATATTAAATTTGCATATTTATAATATTTAAATTTAAATAAAATATTATATTTTATTTATTTTCAAATTTCAGAAATATATTTATTGTAATAAATTAAATTACAATAAATAAAATAATATTACTGTAAATACTATTATATTATAATTATAATTATAATTATTTATGAAAAAACAAATTATTCAATAATTTAAATGTTTTAAATTTTATAAATTTAATAAAACATATAATATTAATTTTTTAAATATTGTAAGAAAATATTGTGAATATTTTTTTTAAAGTTATAAATTTAATATGAATTTAATATCCTATTTACGTCTAATTCATGTATAATTATTATTATTTATTTATAATATGCATTGGGTTAAACATGGAGTGTAGGGGTAAAAATATATTTTAGCCCTATTTTTGTCCAAAAAATTTTGTTTCCCAATATTTAAAAAAAACTAAAAATAAATTATATGTAATTAATATATATTTTTTTTGTTTTACGTAATGATAATAATTTATAAATAATTTTAAATAATAATAATCAATACTTTTTTTATACATAAAATAAATTAAAACTTTTTATATTATATATATTATATTTGTTAATTTTTTAGTTAAATTATTATTAGATAAATATTATTAAAAATTTTTTTTTATTATTGTTTATAGTTTTTATATATTATACATATTAAATATGAAGTAAATTATTATTATTATTATTAAATATTTAATATCAACTTAAATATATTAAAACATTTATGTAAAATAATTTATTAGGAACTGGATTGATTTTTTTTATTATTAAATACAATTTGAAAAAATCTAAATTTATTACTAATTTAAAAAAATTATTTTTTATTTATTTAGTCATATTTAGTATTACCCCCCCCCCACTAAAATTTAAAACTTTGACTACTCATATATATATATATAATTTCAATATGTTTTATGTATAATATATTAATAGATTTATATTATATATATATTTTTTTTTTGATTAAAAAAACAAGTTTTTAAAACATAATTTAACATTTACTGTACGAATCAATAAACAACAAAAATATTAACTAAAAAATTAATATTAATTATTATAAATTTTTTAAAAAATATATATATTAAAGCATCATGATGATTATAATAACAATATTAATTATTACAATTATTAATACTAATATCATGGTTAATTGTGCCAATAATAATAATGATGATAAACATGTACAACTGGGTAAAATAGTATTTATTAAGTCATTTATATGTAAGTAATTATAATTTTAATAAAATTTATTTTTTGTATATAACATTATTAAATTGTAAATTTAGATATTAAATAATTATTTTTTTGTTAAATCTACAATTTAATTAGAAATTAATATTATATATAAACTATAGACAATGATAAAATAAAAATATTATTTTAATTATATTTAGCTAATAATCATTTAATTAAAATTAACAACTGAAACATATAAATAGTAATATAAAAATTAATTATAATTATTTTTGGTCTATATTAAGCTTATTAATTTGTTATTTTTATTTTCAATGTTTAAAAAAAGTATCAGGGGTAAAATTATTTTTTTTTTAAAAATACCTCCTAGATTAACCCTAATATGTATTATATATATACATTATACGGTATAATAATAATAATAATAATAATATAATGAAAATAATAATTATTATTAAATTATTAACTAGGTCATTGTACTGAAAATGATTATGGACCAAGGTGGAAAAATTTTGTCAAATGTATACAATTGGACTACAATCAGAAAAACAATAAATCATTGATTGCCGACACTGTTATATCGTTGATGCCGACCGCCGACCTAATCAAACGTGACTGTCAACCGCCCCAATGCCTGGTAGAGGCCTGGTGTCTGAAAAATGTTATCATACAGTTGGGCCTGTTATCCGGTGAAACAGTTCAAGCGATACATAAATGTTATAAACATTTAGTGGCCAACGGTTTCCGACGGGATATGTGCAAAAATACTGTCGATAAACGATTGAAAGCGTCGAAAGCATTCAAACATAATAATTATGACAAATATGTAGCTAATAATAAACAAATGTAATATATTCAGCCTCCTCAACCCCTCCCTCTTACCCACCATTACCTAAAATTTTTGTCAACACTCCTAATACTGATATTCTTTGTGAGTCTAAAAAACACTAACTATAGTTAAATGAGTTGAAAAAATAAAAAATTTTAATAATAAAAATTTAATTAGTATATATACTGGTATATATATATATTTAAAAATTGAACGCATACAAATTAAAACTATTACTAAAATTTAAAATGTATTTTTTATTAATTTGTAAACATTCCCACCACCCACCCTATCAAAACCCGTGTCCCCTTTTAAACCCCCCCCCATAAAACCTTTGCTTAACCCTGATATATATATATATATACAGTATATAATATATTAGAGTCTAAAAAACACTAACTATAGTTAAATGAGTTGGAAAAAAATTTTAATAATAAAATTATTAATTAGTATATTATTAATATTCAAATATTTATTTTTCTATTGTATAACAATTCAAGTGAAACAATTAAATTATATATTTGTTATTTTAATAAATAATAAATTACTTATACTTTATTTTTAAAAAAATTAGTATATTATGTATTTATTATACTAAATATATATTTTTAAAACACATAAAGCACATAATAACATAAGATTATCATAATTGCAAATTTTATACATTATTAAATAATTTAACAATAAAAATAACTTTTAAAAATTGTTTATTTTTTTAATTTTTAATTTATAGTAAAACAATAATTATATAATCATTTAATTTAGTATTATTTATATATAATAATATTCAAGTATTTACTTTTTCTTATTGTATAACAGTAGTTCAAAAAATTTATTATATATTTTATTTTAATTAATTTTTTTAAACAAATAATAAATTGCTTATACTTTACCTAAAAAAAATAAATAAAAACTATAAATAATTTTTTAAGTAGAAAAATTAAATAAATAATTCATCAAATATTCACATAATTTTTTTTGTTAAAAAAACTAAATTACAAAAAAATTAAAAATTAATTTTTAAAAGAGAGAGAGAAAAAAAACTACAAATTTTCAATCATTTTGGCAGCAATTTCTAGACCATCCGATTCAAGCAATCGCTTGGATATCTGTTTCAAACGCTTATGTATATCGCTATCAGTGGCCAACAGCTGGTCTAACGAGTCCAACAGTTCCCGATCGGTATACTGGTGTGCATCCAATCGGATACCGTAACCGGTTTCATGCAGACGTTGGGCACTATCAAACTGATCCAAAAACAATGGTAACGCCAACATTGGTCGTCCGTAAATGAGTGCCTCGTAGACACTGTTAGTGCCGGCGTGTGTGACCAGTAGGTCGACATACTTGAGTAGTTGTCGCTGCGGTACAAACGGCTGGCCCCACATATTTTCAGGTAACTCATAGCTATCGCTTTTGTAGCCTTTAACTACTATATACCTGTACAGCACATAAAATAAATAATTATAATAATAATTATGAGGTATTATAACTATGGATGTATATTATCAAAAGTCCCATTATTTTAATATAATATTTTTTTATAGATTAATAATATATTTTTTATAGATTAATAATATATTGTTTATAAATTAATAATATATTTTTTTATAGATTAATAATATATTTTTTTTATAAATTAATAATATATTTATTTATAGATTAATAATATATTTTTTATAAATTAATAAAATATGTTTTTTCCCCAAATAATAGTATTTGATTGAATATATATTTATTTTTTTTTGTTTTAATTTAATATTATCAAGTTTATATCATCTAAAATATATATATATAACAACTTAAATAATTGAGCTTGTTAACAAACAAAAAAAACAAAAAAAATAATATCATCTAGTAAAAATTACTAAATTTTTTAAGTCAAATAACAAATAACTAAACAATGTTTTTTAATATTATCATTTTTTATACTACTACTATAGTATACTACAGGTAGATAACCCCCACCACCCACCCACTCACCCACATATAACACCTACCTGTGCTCAGTTTGCTTTAATATATCAATCAGTTTCTGCATAAATCGTTGATCGCCTGAACAATAGGATCCCATGGATACTAGTATTAGTTTTTTACCCTGACTTTCATCAATAAACTGTTTCAATGGTCCATCAATTGGCTTCTCCAGACTCGTGTCATACTTTGGTAACCACATTGTATCCAATCGATAGGCGTTCGGGTATTTCAATGTTGTTTTCGTTGGATAGTAGTCCAGTTCCCTGGGATAACAGTACAGATTCAAATAGGGCGAGTGCGGGGAGTGTCGGTTTTCCGGGTTAGGCGGATAACCGCGCAATAGATAACCCAGTTTGTAGAGATAGGTTAGTATATTTAGCAAACTTTTATATAGTAGACCACATAGACGTTGCCATAATGTTTTCGTTGAGTTATCGGATAAACCTAAATATATATATATATATATATATATATATATATATATATATAATATTTATTTTATATATACTGTATATAT
>NW_026533207.1:135000-277500 GCF_028296485.1 Oppia nitens
AGACTATGACACCGATGATGACGACGACGACAACGACGAGAACAAGAAGACATTGAAGAAGACATTGAAGAAGACATTGAAGAAGACGTTGAAGAAGACATTGAAGAAGACATTGAAGAAGACATTGAAGAAGACATTGAAGAAGACATTGAAGAAGACGTTGAAGAAGACATTGAAGAAGACATTGAAGAAGACATTGAAGAAGACATTGAAGAAGACATTGAAGAAGACATTGAAGAAGACGTTGAAGAAGACATTGAAGAAGACATTGAAGAAGACATTGAAGAAGACATTGAAGAAGACATTGAAGAAGACATTGAAGAAGACGTTGAAGTGAAGATAACGACCACAACAACAGCGATGACAACAGCAATGAATAACTCGTTTGATCGCTTCGGCGATGATTTGGCGGAACTATTGCTTAAATATCTGCCAATCGATGACAGACTAAGACTGGAATCGGTGTCCAAATACTGGTTATCAATGATATTCGCTAAACAAACACATCTGGTATTTGATAGAAATCTATTCAAACGGACGTCTTTCAAAAAGTTAAAACTGTTTGAAACAATTGTCAAAAAATGTCCGAATATAAGGTCAGTTACCGTAAGCGATGTCCATGCGTTGGACCGCTTACTGGATCTAATCGTCAAACACTGCGACCAATTGAGACACATATCAATAAAACGTGACCACACTTACGACTGGCCGGTCGTAGAACCGATGATTCATAAGTTTATCGACCGATTTGGTCAACAATTGCTGACATTTAAGTTCGCCGGCAATATTCAACAATTCAATCGACAACTACTGTATAAAGTATGCGACCAACGATTGTCTCAATTGAAAACAGTGGACATCACTGGAACTATTAGTTTGAAAGACTTGTTTACCGATAGTCACTTTCAGGGCTATCGCTTACCGAACGGTTGGCAATCGTTTGCCATCAAACTGGCCGACGAACAGTCGCTGGGGTTGTTCTCAACATTTGCTGACACTTACGGCCAACAGATGCGATCGCTGGACATATCGGTGGCGACAATGCTATCAAAAACCGACTATCAGTGGTTAGTTATCAGCGGCTTGTCGTCTAAAAAAATGCCAAAATTAAGACAATTGTCGCTAAATTTCGTGTCCATTACTGACTATGATTTGATCGCAACTTTTTTGACCCGAATTGGACGCGATTGTCGGCAACTTTTATCATTGAATTTGATGTTAAATCGCACGGATATTAGTCTAATCGGCAAAATATTTGACACAATCAATGAAAATCTATCACAATTAAGACATCTATCGCTTAATTGTAGTAATTATTGTCAATATGTTGTAACAGCTAATAGCAATCAGTTGGCCAGCGATCGGCTTAACCGTATGAATCGTTTAAGACGTTTGTCTATACGAGTGATTAGATCGGGAATAATTTGTGACCACTTTTTCTGTAACATTCATCGCAATCTACCGCTACTACAGTCACTGGCCATCATCGGCGGCGGCACGGCGTCCATAACTAATGCATCGCTCATTTCATTGGCAAAGTTGGCGCACTTGACTGATGTCTATATCGATGGCGACACCAAAACCTTGACTACAACCCAACCGATCATTGAATATCATTTGCTATCACCAACTGATAGGTCGAAAATCAAACATTTGTTCATTAAATATATGGATCTGTTTGATGGTATCAAAGAATTGAAAATATAATCGAAAAATCAAAACAAAACAAAAAATTCATATAATATTAATGTTAAATAAAACTTATGATACAATTATCATATAATCACAAAAATCATTTGAAAATTTCTAATTTCATTTTATTAGCCATAAAATCAATAAATAAATGAATGGGGAAAAAAATTTTTTTTTATTATTTAGTTTTATTAATATTGATAAATAATATTTTAGTTATTTATTTTTATTATTTTTTTTAAATGCAAAAAATCGACAATGAAAATGATTACAAATGATTATCACATTACCGTATGTCCGCGCATATACCACCCACCCACCCCCCACTACTAGGGCTATATGTGAAGTCGTGGGGGTAGGAATCAATTGGGGGGGATGGGGTAATATTTAAGACAGGCCAATTACTTATACCCGCAAATATAGATGGCATATGACGGGTAATTACATATATATATTTTTTTTTTTAAATTCAATAATTTCAATAGTGGGGGGGGAGTATTTTGTGAATTTATTAAATCAAACTTTTTTGTAGTGGGGTGGGGGTGTGTAACTCACATATAGCCCGGATGATCTATGGGCGGGGGGTGTATGTGCTATATAAGGACGGTAATATAATTTTCATAACAAACAAAAAAAAATTTCAATATAACAAATAATCAGTAAAAAAACTTTTATTACAATTATTGACATCACATTTTTAAAAATAAATTTGATGTCACTATAAAGTATTAGTATTTCTTAAATGTTTTGTATTATTGATATTAATTTTAATTATTAAAATTTTGGTTACATATTTTAATTTGTTTTTTATTTTATAATTAAAACAATATTGAAAACAATTTATATATATATATTTATTTTTAAAAAATAAATTTGATGCCATTATTAGTATTATTACTAATAGTAGTTCTTTTGTATTATTGATATTAACTTTAATTATTAAAATTTTGGTTATATATTTTAATTAAAAAACAAAAATTAATTTTGTTATTAAATTATTATTGAAAACATTTTATTATAAATATACTGTAGATTTATATAATAATACAATATTTAGTTAATAATCATTATTACAATTAAAATATTTTCCAAATTTAAATACTTTTCTGTTCATTAAATGATTACTTTAACTAATAAACAAATGTTTAACTTTAGTATCGTTTAGTAGATATTGTCTAATCATTGATTCATTTATTGACCAAACATCGCATAGGAGACAGACATCCATCAGGTGTGCCAACTGTCCCATAGCTTGGATCGACTTATCAGTGATGGACACACTGTCACAGTGTATAGACTGTAATCGCGGAAGATTGCGGTGAATGTTACAGAAAAATTGGTCACCAATTGTTAGCGGAATATTAAACCGAAGTGTTAAATGTGTTAATCCCTTGAATCGGTTTAACAAATCGCTGGTAGGTTTAGTCTGAATATAAATAAGTTTAGTATTTATTTATTAATACAAGTTATATTTTGTGTACAATAATTTAAACCTAGTATCATTAAATATCTAGTAATAGATAATTATTGTATTTTTTAAAAATAATTTAAGTTATTATATTTTACAAAATGTATTATTTATTGCAATAAAATTATTTGTCAAAAAAAATTATAATAAAAAATAATAGTTTTATCAATAAATAGCAAATGAAATTTAATTAGAAAAGTTGTAATTTTTTAATATTTTTATCAGATTTTAGTTAATCATAACTAAAAATCTATTTTATTTAATATTTATATATATATATATATATATTATTTAATATTTATCTATAACTGTAATATTAATCATAATTAAAATATTTTCCACATTTAAATACAGTTAAATTATTGTAAATAATAATCAAATGTTTAATATTACTGCCATTAAGTAGATGTTGTCTAATCATTGATTGATTTAATGAGAAAAGACATCCATCAGGTGTGCCAACTGTCCCATAGCTTGGATCGACTCATCAGTAATGGACACTTTGTCGCAATGTATATATTGTAGTCGCGGAAGATTGCGGTCAATGTTTTAGAAAAATTGGTCACCGATTATCTGCGAAATATTAAACCGAAGTGTCAAATGTGTTAATCGGTTAAATCGTTTTAATCAATCGCTGGATCTAAATAAAATAATTTTAGAGAAATAATAGATAAAACAAATCATAATTTCATAACAATAAAATTTATTGCAATCATTGACATCACATTTATTAAAAAAAAAAAATTTGATGCCATTTTGAGTATTTAGCTGATAATTTCAATGTTTTGTAATATAAACAATATTGAAAACAATTTATATAATTATATATCTTTATTTAATACAATAATACCGACGTAACTAAACGTTATAATAATTATTATTACAATTAATATATTTTCCAAATTTAAATACTTTTCTGTTCACTAAATGATTACTATAACTAATAAACAAATGTTTAACTTTAGTATCGTTTAGTAGTTGTTGTCTAATCATTGATTCATTTATTGGTAAAACATTGTATAAATCACACCAAAGATAGACATCCATCAGGTGTGCCAACTGTCCCATAGCTTGGATCGACTTCTCAGTAATGGACAAACTGTCACATTTTATAGACTGTAGTCGCGGAAGATTGAGGTGAATGTTACAGAAAAATTGGTCACCAATTATTAGCGGAGTATTAAAGCTAAGTGTTAAATGTGTTAATCCCTGGAATCGGTTTAACAAATCGCTGGTCAGTATAATCTTATAGTCAAAATGTGACCAACAATTCAATGATAATCGTCTTAATTGTTGTGACATATGATCATTGATTGCGGTAAACATGCTGTGAGTAATTAATAATGATGAACTCATTATAGAAAAATTAAATGATTTAAGTCGCCGACAATTTTGGCCAATTGTGGCCAACAAATCATCAGTAAAATTAGTTTCGCTATGGCTGACCGTCAAAACAATCTTCAAATGTCTTAATTGTTTCATTTGCGAGAAACTGGTAATCAATTGCTTGAAAGTATTGCTGATATTTGCTAACAAATCAACCGATACGTCCATTGATGACATTTGTTGGCCATAAGTGTCGGCAAACTTAGAAAACAATGGTAATAAAGTCGTGTCAAATCTGAATGCTATTGATTGCAATGATTTCGGTAAAACATAAGACTTATTGGCAGTGAATATATCATACAATCGGATATTTTTTTCGTATCTATAAGTGATATGAAGTTTCTTTAGATTTGGCAAACAATTGATGAGTTTGTAATACAATTGTCTATTAAAATCACTGTCATATCTACATGAAACTTGAATGTAAGCAACTGTTGGCCAAATTGGCTGCAAAAACGGTCAAATTTGTCGTTACCGGTGATAAACCAATCAACTATTGAATTAGGTTTAAGACATATGTGTCTCAATTTCGGACAGTATTTCACCAATAGATCAAACATTTGACGACAACAATAGATATTACTTATAGCGACTTTTGTAATGTTTGGACACTTTTTGACAATCAATTCAAACAAACCAATAATCAGTTGATTATTAACATCTAATGATGAATCCAAAGACAATCGCTTGAATAGTTTGTCATCAAATGTGAGATCAGTTTGTGTATTGAATATCAATGCCAACCACTGTTTGGACACCGATTCCAGTCTTAGTTTGTCATCGATTGGCAGATATTGAAGCAATAGTTCCGCCAAATCATCGCCGAAGCGATCAAACGATTCATTCATTGTTGTTGTCATCACTGTTGGTGTTGTTGTGATCGTTATCTCCAATGTCTTCTTCAATGTCTTCAATAATATCGTATGAATTAAACAAAACAAAAAACAATTAGAAAATGTTTTGACTTTTTGTTTACAAAAAAAAATATTTCAAAAAACAAATGACAAAAAACATAACAAAACTAATGACTAATAAATGTTGAGTCAATTGGCGCTCAAAATAATAATACATTTATTAATAACATTAATAACGCATTTATATACCGAATGAGTGTTTGAATAGTAATGTAGTATTGAATGCATTGAATGTGTTATTGATTTAAATACTGTTTTGTTGTTGTATTCAAACGGGTGTTTCACTTGTGTTTGACGTACACTATGGCTGCTATGGCTATACATTAGACACTATTAATAGTATTGCAATTATTTGACATTAAAACATAAAACACTTGATTTGATTTTCAATTTAATTTTTTTTTAAGTAATTAATGTAAATATTATTATTATTATTTAAAAATGTGTTCAATAAGTGATATATTAAGTGAATTAAAGAGTAATTTCATAAAATTAAATCAATTGAAAATTAGTAGACAATTATTGTGTGAAACAAGCGATCAAATGAATGGCAAACTAATTACAAATACTTATGTTTTGAACATTAATAACGCGTTTATAATATAAACTAAAGTTTTATTAATCCATTTTATAATCTATAAAAAGTTTTTAAAAGTTTATTAACTTTATATACTGTATATACAGTACTATTATGTTTAATAGAAATGTTTATTAATTACTAGAATTTTTTAAATAAATACTAACATATATTGATAAATAAGTTTAGATTTTTTTATTATTATCAATATTACAGTAGTTTTTTTTCTGTACAATAATTATTGTAATTTAAAAAAAAATAATAAATAAATAAAAGTTATTTTATTTTACAAAACGTATTGTCAACAAAATTATTTGTTAACAAAAATAATTACAATAAAAAATAATTGTTTTATCAATAAATAGCAAATGAAATTTAAATCAGAAAAGTTGTAATTTTGTTATTATATTTTTATCAGTTATACTGTGATTATAGTTATAGACTGTAGTCGCGTAAGATTGCGGTGAATGTCACGGAAAATCTGGTCACCGATTATCAGGCAATCTATAAAACTTTAGTGTCAAATGTGTTAATCGTTTCAATCGGTTTAATAAATCGCTGGTCAGTATAATCTCATTGTATGTCAAAACTGGACAAACAATTCAATGATAATCGTATCAATTGTTTATTGATTTCATATAAGTATATCTTAAAAGTTTTGTATTATTGATATTAATTATAATTTTAACATTTTGGTTATATATTTTAATTTAAAAAAAATAATTTTGTTATTAAATTATTATTGAAATCATTTTATTATATATACTGTATATATACAGTATATATATATATATATATATAAATTTTTTTTTATTTAATACAATATTTAGTTAATCAAAAATAATAATATCTATTAACGATATAATAATTATTATTAAAATTATAAATATTTTCCAAATTTAAATACTTTTCTGTCCACTAAATCATTTCTATAAATAATAAACAAATGTTTAACATTAGTATCGTTTTGTAGATATTGTCTAATCGTTGATTCATTTATTGATAAAACTTCTAAATCACACCAAATATCAAGAAAGACATCCATCAGGTGTGCTAACTGTCCCATAGCTTGGATCGACTTCTCAGTAATGGACAAACTGTCACATTTTATAGACTGTAGTCGCGGAAGATTGCGGTGAATGTTACAGAAAAATTGGTCACCAATTGTTTGCGGACTATAAAACCGAAGTGTCAAATGTGTTAATCCCTTCAATCGGTTTAACAAATCGCTGGTTAGTATAAACTGATTGTCAAAATCTGACCAACAATTCAATGATAATCGTCTCAATTGTGTTGACATATGTTTATTGATTGCGGTAAACATGCTATAAGTAATTACCGGTAATATTAAAAAACTCGCTATAAAAAAATAAAATGATTTAAGTTGACGACAATTTTGGCCAATTGTGGCCAACAAATCATCAGTAAAATTAGTGTAAGTATGTCTGACTGTCAAAATAATCTTCAATTGTCTTAATTGTTTCATTTGTGACAAACCGGTAATCAATAATTTGCAAACATTGTTGTGATCGGGTAACCAATCAACCGATACGTTCATTGATGTAATTTGTTGGCCATAAGTGTCGGCAAACTTAGAAAACAAAGTCCCGTCTAATGTGAATGCTATTGATTGCAATGATTTCGGTAAAACATAACATTTATTATCGACAGTAAATATATCAGACAATTGAATACAATTATTGTATTTATCAGTAATATCTATTGTCTTCAAGTTTGGCATACAATCGATGAGTTTATGAAACAATTGTTTATTGACATCTCTGTTATATCTATAAAACTTGAATGTAATCAACTGTTGGCCAAATTGATGGCAAAAACGATCAAATGTGTCGTTAGCGGTGATAAAACTAGGATTAAGACATATGTGTTTCAATTGGTGGCAGTATTTCATCAATAGATCAAATATTAGATGACAATAATATATGCAGACATCACTTATAGTGACTGTTGTAATGTTTGGACACTTTTTGACAATTGATTCAAACAAATCATTAATCAGTTGATTATTAACATATAGTGATGAATCCAAAGACAATCGTTTGAATAGTTTGTCATCAAATATGAGATCAGTTTGTGTATTGAATATCAAAGACTGCCACTGTTTGGACACCGATTGTAGTCGTAGTCTGTCTTCAATCGGCAGATATTGAAACAATAGTTCCGCCAAATCATCGCCGAAGCGATCAAACGAGTCATTCATTGCTGTTGTTGTGGTCGTTATCTTAAGTGATCTTCACTTCAATGTCTTCTTCAATAATATCCTTTGAATTAAACAAAAAACAATTGTTTTTAGAAAATGTTTTGACTTTTTGTTTACAAAAAAAAATATTTCAAAAAACAAATGACAAAAACATAACAAAACTAATGACTAATAAATGTTGAGTCAATTGGCGCTCAAAATAATAATACATTTATTAATAACATTAATAACGCGTTTATATATCGATTGAGTGTTTGAATAGTACTCTAGTATTGAATGCATTGAATGTGTTATTGATTTAAATACTGTTTTTTGTTGTTGTATTCAAACGGGGGTTTCATTTGTATTTGACGTACACTATGGTTGCTATGGCTATACATTAGATACTAATATTGCAATTATTAGTCATTAAAACACAAAACATTTGATTTGATTTTTAAAAGTTTTTTTTTAATTATTTTTTTAATAAAATTATTGCAAATATTATTATTATTTCAAAAAAATGTGTTCAATAAGTGATAGATTAAGTGAATTGAAAAGTAATTTCAATAAATTAAATCAATTGAAAAGTTTAACAAAAAGTTTACAACAAATTAGTGAACAATTATTATGTGAAACAAGCGATCAAATGAATGGCAAACTAATTACAAATACTTATGTTTTGAACAAATCTATGAAAATCATTGATTCAAACGATTTAAATGACTTGAATAGTGATGACAACACACCTATGGATAACAATATCAATGACTGTTTGGACTCCGATTGTAGTCTTAGTCTGTCATCGATTGGCAGATATTTCCGCAATAGTTCCGCCAAATCATCGCCGAAGAGATCATCAAACGACTCGTTCATTGCTGTTGTCATCACTGGTTGTGTTGTTGTTGTTGTCGTCGCTGTCATTATGTCTTCAGTAATCTTCAACTTATAATAATTAATATATATTTTTTCAAATAGTTATTGAATTTTTTAAAACTTTTTAATATAAAACTAATAAAACAATCTTTATATATGATATATGAAAACCAAATTTATAAATAATAAATAATAAACCATAAAATTATCTAATCTTTTAAAATCTTTATAAAAAGTTTTATTATATAACTTATATATTAGATAATGAACTTTATATACATTTTAATTTTTATAATATTATATAATATTGATTACTAGAATTTTTTAAAAATATATTTAAATACTAAATATAAATATAGGTTTAGTTTTTATTCAATTAATTATTGTATTCAAAACTATTGGTTATATATTGTATATTATAATAAATGCAATCAATATATGAATAAATATTTTTAAATAAAAAATAATTAGCATTTTAGAGAAATAATCAATTTTTTAAAATTTATTTATAATTTTTTTTGAATTGCAAAACGATTTAATAATACTAATAATAATTAAAAATATTTAATAGCAGTTATACAATATTAACATAACATAAAAACATTACATTTATTATATTGTATATAACAATACATTTTATTGCAATCATTGACATCACATTTTAAAAAATAAATTTGATGCCATTATGAGTATTAATATAACTTAAAAGTTTCTTATTATTGATATTATTGTAATTATAACATTTTAGTTATATATTTTAATTTTTACAAAAATATTTTTGTAATTAAAATATTATTGAAAACATATTATTATTATTATTATTATTATTATTATTATTATTATATATATATATATATATATATATTATATAGTATATTATATATCATATACAGTATTTAGTTAATCAAAACTAATAATATCGATGTTGCTATCAAACGAAACTAATGATAATAATTATTATCACAATTAATATATTTTCCACATTTAAATAATTGTAAACCATTTACTAAATCATTGTATAGTATATACAAATGTTTAACATTATTACCGATTAGTAGATATTGTCTATTCATTGATTCATTTATTGACAAATCATTGTTTCGATCGCATCGGAGATAGACATCCGTGAGGTGTGCCAACTGTCCCATAGCTTGAATCGATTCATCGGTAATGAACACGAAATCACAGTGTATTGACTGTAGTCGCGGAAGATTGCTGTGAATGTTACAGAAAAATTGGTCACCAATTATTAGCTGACTATTAAACCGAAGTGTCAAATGTGTTAATCCCTTCAATCGGTTTAACAAATCGCTGGTTAGATTAATAATAGGATTGTCAAAACTGGTCCTACAGTCCAATGATAATCGTCTCAATTGTTGTGACATATGTTTATTGATTGCAACAACAATGCGATCAACGCTTAAAAAATAACTCGTAAGTAATAAATCTAATGATTGAAGTCGGCGACAATTTTGGCCAATTGTGGCCAAACAATCGGCAAAATTAGTGCCGTTAAAGTAGATAAACAAATCAATCTTCAATTGTCTTAATTGTCTCATTTGTGACAAACCCGTAATGAATAATTTGTAATCATTGTTGTCATCAGATAACCAATCAACCAATACATCCAATGATGTCATTTGTTGGCCATAAATGTCGGCAAATTGGATAAACAACGGCAAAGAAGTCATGTCTAATCTGAATGCTATTGATTGCAATGATTTCGGTAAAACATACGACATATCGGCAGTGAATATATCAGACAATTGGATATTCCTATCGTTTTTATCAATGATATGAAGTTTCTTTAGGTTTGGAAAACAATTGATGAGTTTGTAAGACAATTGTCTATTAAAATCTCTGTCATATCCATGAAATTTGAATGTAAGCAACTGTTGGCCAAATTGACGACAAAAACGGTCAAATGTGTCGTTACCGGTGATAAACCAATCAACTATTGAAATAGGCTTAAGACATATGTGTCTCAATTTCGGACAGTATTTCACCAACAGATCAAACATTAGACGACAAAAATAGATTTTACTTATAGTTATTGATGTAATGTTTGGACACTTTTTTACAATTGATTCAAACAAATCAATAATCAGTTGATTTTTAACATTTAGTGGTAAATTCAAAGACAATCGCTTTAATAGTTTGTCATCAAATATGAGATCTGTTTGTGTATTGAATATCAATGTCAGCCACTGTTTGGACACCGATTCCAGTCTTAGTTTTTCTTCAATCGGCAGATATTGAAGCAATAGTTCCGCCAAATCATCGCCGAAGAGATCATCAAACGACTCGTTCATTGCTGTTGTCATCACTGGTTGTGTTGTTGTTGTTGTCGTCGCTGTCATTATGTCTTCAGTAATCTTCAACTTATAATAATTAATATATATTTTTTCAAATAGTTATTGAATTTTTTAAAACTTTTTAATATAAAACTAATAAAACAATCTTTATATATGATATATGAAAACCAAATTTATAAATAATAAATAATAAACCATAAAATTATCTAATCTTTTAAAATCTTTATAAAAAGTTTTATTATATAACTTATATATTAGATAATGAACTTTATATACATTTTAATTTTTATAATATTATATAATATTGATTACTAGAATTTTTTAAAAATATATTTAAATACTAAATATAAATATAGGTTTAGTTTTTATTCAATTAATTATTGTATTCAAAACTATTGGTTATATATTGTATATTATAATAAATGCAATCAATATATGAATAAATATTTTTAAATAAAAAATAATTAGCATTTTAGAGAAATAATCAATTTTTTAAAATTTATTTATAATTTTTTTTGAATTGCAAAACGATTTAATAATACTAATAATAATTAAAAATATTTAATAGCAGTTATACAATATTAACATAACATAAAAACATTACATTTATTATATTGTATATAACAATACATTTTATTGCAATCATTGACATCACATTTTAAAAAATAAATTTGATGCCATTATGAGTATTAATATAACTTAAAAGTTTCTTATTATTGATATTATTGTAATTATAACATTTTAGTTATATATTTTAATTTTTACAAAAATATTTTTGTAATTAAAATATTATTGAAAACATATTATTATTATTATTATTATTATTATTATTATATATATATATATATATATATTATATAGTATATTATATATCATATACAGTATTTAGTTAATCAAAACTAATAATATCGATGTTGCTATCAAACGAAACTAATGATAATAATTATTATCACAATTAATATATTTTCCACATTTAAATAATTGTAAACCATTTACTAAATCATTGTATAGTATATACAAATGTTTAACATTATTACCGATTAGTAGATATTGTCTATTCATTGATTCATTTATTGACAAATCATTGTTTCGATCGCATCGGAGATAGACATCCGTGAGGTGTGCCAACTGTCCCATAGCTTGAATCGATTCATCGGTAATGAACACGAAATCACAGTGTATTGACTGTAGTCGCGGAAGATTGCTGTGAATGTTACAGAAAAATTGGTCACCAATTATTAGCTGACTATTAAACCGAAGTGTCAAATGTGTTAATCCCTTCAATCGGTTTAACAAATCGCTGGTTAGATTAATAATAGGATTGTCAAAACTGGTCCTACAGTCCAATGATAATCGTCTCAATTGTTGTGACATATGTTTATTGATTGCAACAACAATGCGATCAACGCTTAAAAAATAACTCGTAAGTAATAAATCTAATGATTGAAGTCGGCGACAATTTTGGCCAATTGTGGCCAAACAATCGGCAAAATTAGTGCCGTTAAAGTAGATAAACAAATCAATCTTCAATTGTCTTAATTGTCTCATTTGTGACAAACCCGTAATGAATAATTTGTAATCATTGTTGTCATCAGATAACCAATCAACCAATACATCCAATGATGTCATTTGTTGGCCATAAATGTCGGCAAATTGGATAAACAACGGCAAAGAAGTCATGTCTAATCTGAATGCTATTGATTGCAATGATTTCGGTAAAACATACGACATATCGGCAGTGAATATATCAGACAATTGGATATTCCTATCGTTTTTATCAATGATATGAAGTTTCTTTAGGTTTGGAAAACAATTGATGAGTTTGTAAGACAATTGTCTATTAAAATCTCTGTCATATCCATGAAATTTGAATGTAAGCAACTGTTGGCCAAATTGACGACAAAAACGGTCAAATGTGTCGTTACCGGTGATAAACCAATCAACTATTGAAATAGGCTTAAGACATATGTGTCTCAATTTCGGACAGTATTTCACCAACAGATCAAACATTAGACGACAAAAATAGATTTTACTTATAGTTATTGATGTAATGTTTGGACACTTTTTTACAATTGATTCAAACAAATCAATAATCAGTTGATTTTTAACATTTAGTGGTAAATTCAAAGACAATCGCTTTAATAGTTTGTCATCAAATATGAGATCTGTTTGTGTATTGAATATCAATGTCAGCCACTGTTTGGACACCGATTCCAGTCTTAGTTTTTCTTCAATCGGCAGATATTGAAGCAATAGTTCCGCCAAATCATCGCCGAAGAGATCATCAAACGACTCGTTCATTGCTGTTGTCATCACTGGTTGTGTTGTTGTTGTTGTCGTCGCTGTCATTATGTCTTCAGTAATCTTCAACTTATAATAATTAATATATATTTTTTCAAATAGTTATTGAATTTTTTAAAACTTTTTAATATAAAACTAATAAAACAATCTTTATATATGATATATGAAAACCAAATTTATAAATAATAAATAATAAACCATAAAATTATCTAATCTTTTAAAATCTTTATAAAAAGTTTTATTATATAACTTATATATTAGATAATGAACTTTATATACATTTTAATTTTTATAATATTATATAATATTGATTACTAGAATTTTTTAAAAATATATTTAAATACTAAATATAAATATAGGTTTAGTTTTTATTCAATTAATTATTGTATTCAAAACTATTGGTTATATATTGTATATTATAATAAATGCAATCAATATATGAATAAATATTTTTAAATAAAAAATAATTAGCATTTTAGAGAAATAATCAATTTTTTAAAATTTATTTATAATTTTTTTTGAATTGCAAAACGATTTAATAATACTAATAATAATTAAAAATATTTAATAGCAGTTATACAATATTAACATAACATAAAAACATTACATTTATTATATTGTATATAACAATACATTTTATTGCAATCATTGACATCACATTTTAAAAAATAAATTTGATGCCATTATGAGTATTAATATAACTTAAAAGTTTCTTATTATTGATATTATTGTAATTATAACATTTTAGTTATATATTTTAATTTTTACAAAAATATTTTTGTAATTAAAATATTATTGAAAACATATTATTATTATTATTATTATTATTATTATTATTATTATATATATATATATATATATATATATTATATAGTATATTATATATCATATACAGTATTTAGTTAATCAAAACTAATAATATCGATGTTGCTATCAAACGAAACTAATGATAATAATTATTATCACAATTAATATATTTTCCACATTTAAATAATTGTAAACCATTTACTAAATCATTGTATAGTATATACAAATGTTTAACATTATTACCGATTAGTAGATATTGTCTATTCATTGATTCATTTATTGACAAATCATTGTTTCGATCGCATCGGAGATAGACATCCGTGAGGTGTGCCAACTGTCCCATAGCTTGAATCGATTCATCGGTAATGAACACGAAATCACAGTGTATTGACTGTAGTCGCGGAAGATTGCTGTGAATGTTACAGAAAAATTGGTCACCAATTATTAGCTGACTATTAAACCGAAGTGTCAAATGTGTTAATCCCTTCAATCGGTTTAACAAATCGCTGGTTAGATTAATAATAGGATTGTCAAAACTGGTCCTACAGTCCAATGATAATCGTCTCAATTGTTGTGACATATGTTTATTGATTGCAACAACAATGCGATCAACGCTTAAAAAATAACTCGTAAGTAATAAATCTAATGATTGAAGTCGGCGACAATTTTGGCCAATTGTGGCCAAACAATCGGCAAAATTAGTGCCGTTAAAGTAGATAAACAAATCAATCTTCAATTGTCTTAATTGTCTCATTTGTGACAAACCCGTAATGAATAATTTGTAATCATTGTTGTCATCAGATAACCAATCAACCAATACATCCAATGATGTCATTTGTTGGCCATAAATGTCGGCAAATTGGATAAACAACGGCAAAGAAGTCATGTCTAATCTGAATGCTATTGATTGCAATGATTTCGGTAAAACATACGACATATCGGCAGTGAATATATCAGACAATTGGATATTCCTATCGTTTTTATCAATGATATGAAGTTTCTTTAGGTTTGGAAAACAATTGATGAGTTTGTAAGACAATTGTCTATTAAAATCTCTGTCATATCCATGAAATTTGAATGTAAGCAACTGTTGGCCAAATTGACGACAAAAACGGTCAAATGTGTCGTTACCGGTGATAAACCAATCAACTATTGAAATAGGCTTAAGACATATGTGTCTCAATTTCGGACAGTATTTCACCAACAGATCAAACATTAGACGACAAAAATAGATTTTACTTATAGTTATTGATGTAATGTTTGGACACTTTTTTACAATTGATTCAAACAAATCAATAATCAGTTGATTTTTAACATTTAGTGGTAAATTCAAAGACAATCGCTTTAATAGTTTGTCATCAAATATGAGATCTGTTTGTGTATTGAATATCAATGTCAGCCACTGTTTGGACACCGATTCCAGTCTTAGTTTTTCTTCAATCGGCAGATATTGAAGCAATAGTTCCGCCAAATCATCGCCGAAGAGATCATCAAACGACTCGTTCATTGCTGTTGTCATCACTGGTTGTGTTGTTGTTGTTGTCGTCGCTGTCATTATGTCTTCAGTAATCTTCAACTTATAATAATTAATATATATTTTTTCAAATAGTTATTGAATTTTTTAAAACTTTTTAATATAAAACTAATAAAACAATCTTTATATATGATATATGAAAACCAAATTTATAAATAATAAATAATAAACCATAAAATTATCTAATCTTTTAAAATCTTTATAAAAAGTTTTATTATATAACTTATATATTAGATAATGAACTTTATATACATTTTAATTTTTATAATATTATATAATATTGATTACTAGAATTTTTTAAAAATATATTTAAATACTAAATATAAATATAGGTTTAGTTTTTATTCAATTAATTATTGTATTCAAAACTATTGGTTATATATTGTATATTATAATAAATGCAATCAATATATGAATAAATATTTTTAAATAAAAAATAATTAGCATTTTAGAGAAATAATCAATTTTTTAAAATTTATTTATAATTTTTTTTGAATTGCAAAACGATTTAATAATACTAATAATAATTAAAAATATTTAATAGCAGTTATACAATATTAACATAACATAAAAACATTACATTTATTATATTGTATATAACAATACATTTTATTGCAATCATTGACATCACATTTTAAAAAATAAATTTGATGCCATTATGAGTATTAATATAACTTAAAAGTTTCTTATTATTGATATTATTGTAATTATAACATTTTAGTTATATATTTTAATTTTTACAAAAATATTTTTGTAATTAAAATATTATTGAAAACATATTATTATTATTATTATTATTATTATTATTATTATTATATATATATATATATATATATATTATATAGTATATTATATATCATATACAGTATTTAGTTAATCAAAACTAATAATATCGATGTTGCTATCAAACGAAACTAATGATAATAATTATTATCACAATTAATATATTTTCCACATTTAAATAATTGTAAACCATTTACTAAATCATTGTATAGTATATACAAATGTTTAACATTATTACCGATTAGTAGATATTGTCTATTCATTGATTCATTTATTGACAAATCATTGTTTCGATCGCATCGGAGATAGACATCCGTGAGGTGTGCCAACTGTCCCATAGCTTGAATCGATTCATCGGTAATGAACACGAAATCACAGTGTATTGACTGTAGTCGCGGAAGATTGCTGTGAATGTTACAGAAAAATTGGTCACCAATTATTAGCTGACTATTAAACCGAAGTGTCAAATGTGTTAATCCCTTCAATCGGTTTAACAAATCGCTGGTTAGATTAATAATAGGATTGTCAAAACTGGTCCTACAGTCCAATGATAATCGTCTCAATTGTTGTGACATATGTTTATTGATTGCAACAACAATGCGATCAACGCTTAAAAAATAACTCGTAAGTAATAAATCTAATGATTGAAGTCGGCGACAATTTTGGCCAATTGTGGCCAAACAATCGGCAAAATTAGTGCCGTTAAAGTAGATAAACAAATCAATCTTCAATTGTCTTAATTGTCTCATTTGTGACAAACCCGTAATGAATAATTTGTAATCATTGTTGTCATCAGATAACCAATCAACCAATACATCCAATGATGTCATTTGTTGGCCATAAATGTCGGCAAATTGGATAAACAACGGCAAAGAAGTCATGTCTAATCTGAATGCTATTGATTGCAATGATTTCGGTAAAACATACGACATATCGGCAGTGAATATATCAGACAATTGGATATTCCTATCGTTTTTATCAATGATATGAAGTTTCTTTAGGTTTGGAAAACAATTGATGAGTTTGTAAGACAATTGTCTATTAAAATCTCTGTCATATCCATGAAATTTGAATGTAAGCAACTGTTGGCCAAATTGACGACAAAAACGGTCAAATGTGTCGTTACCGGTGATAAACCAATCAACTATTGAAATAGGCTTAAGACATATGTGTCTCAATTTCGGACAGTATTTCACCAACAGATCAAACATTAGACGACAAAAATAGATTTTACTTATAGTTATTGATGTAATGTTTGGACACTTTTTTACAATTGATTCAAACAAATCAATAATCAGTTGATTTTTAACATTTAGTGGTAAATTCAAAGACAATCGCTTTAATAGTTTGTCATCAAATATGAGATCTGTTTGTGTATTGAATATCAATGTCAGCCACTGTTTGGACACCGATTCCAGTCTTAGTTTTTCTTCAATCGGCAGATATTGAAGCAATAGTTCCGCCAAATCATCGCCGAAGAGATCATCAAACGACTCGTTCATTGCTGTTGTCATCACTGGTTGTGTTGTTGTTGTTGTCGTCGCTGTCATTATGTCTTCAGTAATCTTCAACTTATAATAATTAATATATATTTTTTCAAATAGTTATTGAATTTTTTAAAACTTTTTAATATAAAACTAATAAAACAATCTTTATATATGATATATGAAAACCAAATTTATAAATAATAAATAATAAACCATAAAATTATCTAATCTTTTAAAATCTTTATAAAAAGTTTTATTATATAACTTATATATTAGATAATGAACTTTATATACATTTTAATTTTTATAATATTATATAATATTGATTACTAGAATTTTTTAAAAATATATTTAAATACTAAATATAAATATAGGTTTAGTTTTTATTCAATTAATTATTGTATTCAAAACTATTGGTTATATATTGTATATTATAATAAATGCAATCAATATATGAATAAATATTTTTAAATAAAAAATAATTAGCATTTTAGAGAAATAATCAATTTTTTAAAATTTATTTATAATTTTTTTTGAATTGCAAAACGATTTAATAATACTAATAATAATTAAAAATATTTAATAGCAGTTATACAATATTAACATAACATAAAAACATTACATTTATTATATTGTATATAACAATACATTTTATTGCAATCATTGACATCACATTTTAAAAAATAAATTTGATGCCATTATGAGTATTAATATAACTTAAAAGTTTCTTATTATTGATATTATTGTAATTATAACATTTTAGTTATATATTTTAATTTTTACAAAAATATTTTTGTAATTAAAATATTATTGAAAACATATTATTATTATTATTATTATTATTATTATTATTATTATATATATATATATATATATATTATATAGTATATTATATATCATATACAGTATTTAGTTAATCAAAACTAATAATATCGATGTTGCTATCAAACGAAACTAATGATAATAATTATTATCACAATTAATATATTTTCCACATTTAAATAATTGTAAACCATTTACTAAATCATTGTATAGTATATACAAATGTTTAACATTATTACCGATTAGTAGATATTGTCTATTCATTGATTCATTTATTGACAAATCATTGTTTCGATCGCATCGGAGATAGACATCCGTGAGGTGTGCCAACTGTCCCATAGCTTGAATCGATTCATCGGTAATGAACACGAAATCACAGTGTATTGACTGTAGTCGCGGAAGATTGCTGTGAATGTTACAGAAAAATTGGTCACCAATTATTAGCTGACTATTAAACCGAAGTGTCAAATGTGTTAATCCCTTCAATCGGTTTAACAAATCGCTGGTTAGATTAATAATAGGATTGTCAAAACTGGTCCTACAGTCCAATGATAATCGTCTCAATTGTTGTGACATATGTTTATTGATTGCAACAACAATGCGATCAACGCTTAAAAAATAACTCGTAAGTAATAAATCTAATGATTGAAGTCGGCGACAATTTTGGCCAATTGTGGCCAAACAATCGGCAAAATTAGTGCCGTTAAAGTAGATAAACAAATCAATCTTCAATTGTCTTAATTGTCTCATTTGTGACAAACCCGTAATGAATAATTTGTAATCATTGTTGTCATCAGATAACCAATCAACCAATACATCCAATGATGTCATTTGTTGGCCATAAATGTCGGCAAATTGGATAAACAACGGCAAAGAAGTCATGTCTAATCTGAATGCTATTGATTGCAATGATTTCGGTAAAACATACGACACATCGGCAGTGAATATATCAGACAATTGAATAATTCTATTGTTTTTATCAATGATATGAAGTTTCTTTAGGTTTGGAAAACAATTGATGAGTTTGTAAGACAATTGTCTATTAAAATCTCTGTCATATCCATGAAATTTAAATGTAAGCAACTGTTGGCCAAATTGACGACAAAAACGGTCAAATGTGTCGTTACCGGTGATAAACCAATCAACTATTGAATTAGGATTAATACATATGTGTCTCAATTTCGGACAGTATTTCACCAACAGATCAAACATTAGACGACAAAAATAGATTTTACTTATAGTTATTGATGTAATGTTTGGACACTTTTTTACAATTGATTCAAACAAATCAATAATCAGTTGATTTTTAACATTTAGTGGTAAATTCAAAGACAATCGCTTTAATAGTTTGTCATCAAATATGAGATCTGTTTGTGTATTGAATATCAATGTCAGCCACTGTTTGGACACCGATTCCAGTCTTAGTTTTTCTTCAATCGGCAGATATTGAAGCAATAGTTCCGCCAAATCATCGCCGAAGCGATCAAACGAGTCATTCATTTCTGTTGTCATCGCTGTTGTTGTTATCTTCAATGTCTTCAATAATATCCTTTGAATTAAACACAAAAAAAAACAATTGTTTTTAGAAAGTGTTTTGACTTTTTGATTAAAAAATAATATTTCAAAAAACAAATGAAAAAAACTTAACAAAACTAATGACTAAATGTTGAATCAATTTGTATTCAAAATAATAATACATTTATTAATAACATTAATAACGCATTTATATACCGAATGAGTGTTTGAATAGTACTATAGTATTGAATGCATTGAATGTGTTATTGATTTAAATACACTGTTTTTTGTATTGTATTCAAACGGGGGTTTCATTTGTATTTGACGTACACTATGGTTGCTATGGCTATACATTAGATATTAATACTAATATTGCAATTATTTGTCATTAAAACACAAAACATTTGATTTGATTTTTAAAAGTTTTTTTTTAATTATTTTTTTTTATAAAATTATTGCAAATATTATTATTATTTCAAAAAATGTGTTCAATAAGTGATAGATTAAGTGAATTGAAAAGTAATTTCAATAAATTAAATCAATTGAAAAGTTTAACAAAAAGTTTACAACAAATTAGTGAACAATTATTGTGTGAAACAAGCGATCAAATGAATGGCAAACTAATTACAAATACTTATGTTTTGAACAAATCATTGAAAATCATTGATTCAAACGATTTAAATGACTTGAATAGTGATGACAACACACCTATGGATAACAATATCAATGACTGTTTGGACACCGATTGTAGTCTTAGTCTGTCATCGATTGGCAAATATTTCCGCAATAGTTTCGCCAAATCATCGCCGAAGAGATCATCAAACGACTCGTTCATTGCTGTTGTCATCACTGGTTGTGTTGTTGTTGTCGTCGCTGTCATTATGTCTTCAGTAATCTTCAACTTATAATAATTAATATATTTTTTTTGCAAATAGTTATTGAATTTTTTAAACTTTTTAATATAAAACTAAAATACAATCTTTATATTAATACTGTATATGATATGAAAACCAAATTTTTAAACTAAATAATACACCAAAAAATTATCTAATCTTTTAAAATCTTTATAAAAAGTTTTATTATATAACTTATATATATTAGATAATTAACTTTATATACATTTTAATTAATATATTATATAATATTGATTACTAGATTTTTAAAAAAATATTTAAATACTTTTAGTTTAGAGTTTATTCAATTTCCGGTAATAATTGTTGTTTTCAAAAACTATTGGATATACTGTATATTATAATAAATGCAATCAATATATGAATAAATATTTTTTTAAATATAAAATAATTATCATTTTAGAGAAATATATAATACTATTATATTGCCTCATATCAGTAAATACTGATATACTTTTGCATTTTGCATAGTATGCAAAATTATTTTTATATTTACTATTAATACTGTACATGTAATTTGTACTTAAAAATACTATAATAATACTAAATATTTTACGGCTTTTTATATAATAATACTGTGTAATAATTTTTGTTTATAATACATATATTTTAATACAATATAAATACTATTAGTTATTGTTAATTAATACTTATTGTTATTTCTCATATAATACATTATAAATAATATTGTAGTGGTTTGTTTAAGTGGTAGTGACTAGTGTTGTGATCTAATACTGTAACTAAATTTAATTAACTAATTATTGCATAAATACTGATTGTTAATACATTGTAAACAATACTTAAAGGTAAATACTATTATGTAATACAGATTATTATTATTATTATTATTATTATTGTTATTATTGTTATTATTATTATTATTATTATTATTATTATTATTATTGTTATTGTTATTATATTGTATAATTACTGTCAGGTAATGATGTATATGTATTGTGGCGCCGGTACTGCCATCTATCGATGGGTACCGACACCACATACATTAGGGTTGTAAACGGGATTCATGATTATAGTCCCAACGGGACAAACCAGGAGTCCGGTAATTAAAAAGTTAAACTTATATTATTAAGGGATAATTACCCGAGTAAACCCGGGAATTATCCCGTCTAAAATTGTTACGCTATTATAAATAGGGTTGTAGTTAAACGGGAACATTAGGGAATATTAGTGGGAATATTAAGTAGATAAATGTAATGTCTTTGTTATTAATGGGAATTTATATAGTAATGTCTAAGTGAGGGGAACTTATATATTGTAAAGTAAGGCTTGTGTGTACACGACACGCATTGGTGTCGTCTGCAAACAATAAGACCTATTGATTCAAAAGCATATAAATACTGATGTACTTCACATAGTAAAGTCACTCAAGTGTTGAGCTAAGACTTAAACTGGTCAGCTCAAGAGCTATAGAGTTTAGACTTAAAACAGTTAACTCTAACAGTAGCTAAAGCTCTGCCTGGACTGGCAGGCCTTTGCTATGCATAAACTTGCATATCATTGGTCGGCAGTTCCGGGCAGTGCAGTGTTGTTATATTTTATGTACTGATGTTTTATGTACTGATGTATACTTATATTTAATCAATTATTAATAAACAATACTTTTAATTATTATAATGTGAGTACCATTATTCGGATTACTTCATTGTGTCAACTGTGATATTATTGAGGATTACTGAGACTATAAACAAGCGATCATTGGCGAGATCTATCATCGGACAGATCTCGGAGTTGTGTGTGTCGACTATGGTCCGGGACTAACAGCGCATATAGTGGACAGAAAAGACGGCAACACAACACAATATAATATTCATTACTAGATTTTTTTTAAATATATTTAAATATAAATTAGTTTTTATGTTTATTACAATTAATTATTGTATTCAAAAACTATTGGTTATATACTGTATATTATAATAATTGCAATAAATATATGAATAAATATTTTTAAATAAAAAATAATTAGCATTTTAGAGAAATAATCAATTTTTTTTATTTATTTACATTTTTTAAATTATAATAATAATAATAAACAAAATATTTAATAACACTTTTACAATATTAACATAAAAATAAAAATGTTTTATTATACATGTACATAAAAATACATTTTATTGCAATCATTGACATCACATTTATAAAAAAATAAATAAATTTCAAGTCATTATGAGTATTAGTATCTATTAAAAGTTTAGTATTATTGATATTGTATTATAATTATAACATATTTGGTTAAATATTTTAATTAAAAAAAATAATTTTGTAATTAAACTAATATTGAAAACAATTATATTGTTGTGTGTAGTATTGTTTAGTTCCAGAGGAATGTCTACTCAGACAATAAATGCCTAAATAGACCGGTCGGTACTTAGCGTGGGTCGGTATGAGACCTGTACTTCCCGTCTAATCGATACTAAACACTAGTAGATATGAGTCGTTATGAGACAGATATCTACTATAAGATCACCAGTTAAGTCGTTATTAGACCAACAGGTGATATAAGAGCCGATCTTGCAGTTGTGGTACACGAGTGGTAGACAATGGGTTGATCCAAGCCTTCAATGTATGACAAACCAAATCTATGATCAGCGGAGCGGTATATCTTGTGAATCAGTGAACTTGACGGTCGGTGCCTGTAATGAATTGGTGGTCACTTTGTGGACCGGTCACTGATGTATGAATGATTGGACACAAGATATCAATAATAGTCACTTTATTATAAAAGGTTAACAATTAAAACAATGGTTAAAATAATGGTGGATAAGATAGTACACGTGTTGTACAGTATGTAATAAAAGTAAGTATAAAAGTATTGACTGAGAGGGATGTATGGTATGACTGGTATTAAGACACTAACTGCCTGTTTGACTGTTGGTACTGTATTTATACTGTACAGTCAAACAGGTAGTAGTTTTGAAAGGAAAGGCATTGATTGGATAGTTTGAATGTATAGATAATAATTAGATAATTAACTTTATATACATTTATATTTAATTTTTATAATGTTATATAATATTGATTACTAGAATTTTTTTAAATATTTAAATACTAAATATAAATTATCGATAATTATTGTATTCAAAAACTATTGGATATATTGTGTATTATAATAAATGCAATCAATATATGAATCAATTTTTTAATAAAATAATTAGCATTTTAGAGAAATAATCAATTTTTTTTATTTATTACATTTTTTAATAATAATAATAATAATAAACAAAATATTTAATAGCAGTTATACAATATTAACATAACATAGAAATATGACATTTATTATACAGTATATTATATTAATAATATATTTTATTGCAATCATTGACATCACATTTATAAAATATATTTGATGCCATTATGACTATTAGAAAAATCTCTTAAAAAGTATTATTGATATTATTATAATTATAACATATTGGTTACAAACTTTAAACTTATAAATTTAAATAATACAGTATTTAATTAATCTAAAAAATAATAATATCGACTTTACTAAAACTATAAGTGGATATTCAGTAATCAAATAATAGACAATAATTATTGTAATTTAAGAAAAATAATAAAAGTTGTAATAATATTATTTTTTTAAAAATATTATAAAATAAAAAAATTGTTTTATCAATAAATAGCTAATTAAATTAGAAAAGTTATAATTAATAATTATTATAATTTTGTTATTATTTTTATCAGTTTTTAGTTAATAATAACTAAAAATATAATTTAATATTTTATTATTTAATATTTATCTATAACTGTAATATTAATTAATCATAATTAATATATTTTCCACATTTAAATAATTGTTTATCAAATAAATAATTGTAAATAATAAACAAATGTTTAACTTTAGTACCGATTAGTAGATGTTGTCTAATCATTGATTCATTTATTGATAAAACTTTGTTTGTATCGCATCGTAGAAAGACATCCGTGAGGTGTGCCAACTGTCCAATAGCTTGGATCGACTCATCATTAATGAACACTTTGTCGCAATGTATAGACTGTAGTCGCGGAAGATTGCGGTGAATGTTACGGAAAAATTGGTAACCGATTATCAGCGGACTATTAAACTCAAGTGTCAAATGTGTTAATCGGTTCAATCCTTTTAACAAATCACTGGTCACTATAATTTTATTGTCAAAATCTGACCAACAATTCAATGATAATCGTCTCAATTGTTGTGACATATGATTATTGATTGCAACAAAAATGCGATCAATGCTTACAAAACGACTCGTAAGTAATAAATCTAATGATTGAATTCGGCGACAATTTTGGCCAATTGTGGCCAACAAATCATCGTTAAAATCAGTGCTGTTAAAGAAGTCTAACAAATAAATCTTTAATTGTCTTAATTGTCTCATTTGTGATAAACCGGTAAATAATAATTTGTAAGCATTAATGGCATCATTAGGTAACCGAACCGATACGTCAAATGATATTATTTGTTGGCCATAAATATAGGCAAACTTAATATAAAACGGCAAAGAAGTCTCGTTTAATCTGAATGCTATTGATTGCAATGATTTCGGTAAAACACAACACTTATAGTCAGTGAATATATCAGACAATTTGATATTTTTGTTGTTTTTATCAATGATATGAAGTTTCTTTAGGTTTGGCAAACAATTGATGAGTTTGTAAAACAATTTGCAATTAAAAGCTCTGCCGTATCCACGAAACTTGAATGTAAGCAACTGTTGGCCAAATTGACGGCAAAAACGGTCAAATGTGTCGTTACCGGTGAAAAACCAATTAACTTTTTCATTAGGATTCATACATATGTGTCTCAATTTTGGACAGTATTTCACCAATAGATCAACCATTTGATTACAAGAATAGACATCACTTATAGTGACTGTTGTAATGTTTGGACACTTTTTGACAATCAATTCAAACAAATTATTAATCAATTGATTAATAAATGAATCCAAAGACAATCGTTTGAATAGTTTGTCATCAAATATGAGATACGTTTGTGTATTGAATATCAATGACTGCCACTGTTTGGACACCGATTCCAGTCTTAGTTTTTCTTCAATCGGCAGATATTGAAGCAATAGTTCCGCCAAATCATCGCCGAAGCGATCAAACGAATCCTTCATTGCTGTTGTTGTGATCGTTATCTTCAGTGATCTTCACTTTAATATCTTCTTCAATATCTTCAATAATATCCTTTGAATTAAACAAAAAACAATTGTTTTTAGAAAATGTTTTGACTTTTTGTTTACAAAAAAAAATATTTCAAAAAACAAATGACAAAAACATAACAAAACTAATGACTAATAAATGTTGAGTCAATTGTCGCTCAAAATAATAATACATTTATTATTAAACATTAATAACGCGTTTATATACAAAATGAGTGTTTTTTAAGTAAAACTAAAATATAATCTTAAAATAATTTATATGAAAACCAAATTTATAAACTATAAATAAAAACCATAAAATTATATAATCTTTAAAAAATTTTATTAGTTTTATTTATACAACTTATATATATTAGATAATGAACTTTACATAAATTTTTAATTTTAATTATATTATATAATATTAATTACTAGAATTTTTTTTTAAATATTTAAATATAGGTTTAGTTTTTATTCAATTAATTATTGTATTAAAAAACTATCGGATATACTATGTTGTCTAATCATTGATTGATTTATTAACAAAACATTGAAAGACATCCCTGAGGTGTGCCAACTGTCCCATAGCTTGGATCGATTCATCAGTAATGTCCACTTTGTCGCAGTTTATAGTGACTGTAGTCGCGGAAGATTGCGGTAAATGTTACGGAAAAATTGGTCACCGATTATCGGCGGACTATTAAACCTAAATATCGTTTTAACGAATCACTGGTCAGTATAATCTCATTGTATGTCAAAACTGGTCAAACAATCCAATGATAATCGTATCAATTGTTGTGACATATGTTTATTGATTTTTATTATTTGATATTAATTATAATTACAAAATTTCAATGTTTTGTAATATAAACAATATTGAAAACAATTTATATAATTATATATCTTTATTTAATACAATAATACCGACGTAACTAAACGTTATATTAATTATTATTACAATTAAAATTTTTTTCCCAAATTTAAATACTTTTCTGTCCACTAAATCATTACTATAACTAATAAACAAATGTTTAACTTTAGTATCGTTTAGTAGATGTTGTCTAATCATTGATTCATTTATTGATAAATCACACCAAAGATAGACATCTATCAGGTGTGCCAACTGTCCCATAGTTTGGATCGACTCTTCAGTAATGGACACTCTGTTGCAATGTATAGACTGTAGTCGCGGAAGATTGCGGTGAATGTCACGGAAAAACTGGTCACCGATTATTAGCGAACAATCAAACTTAAGTGTCAAATGTGTCAATCGTTTCAATTGTTTCAATGAATCGCTGGTCAGTATAGCCTTATTGTCAAAATCGGTCAAACATTGCACTAATAATCGTCTCAATTGTTTTGACATATGTTTATTGATTGCTAGAAAAATGCGATCAATGCCTATAAAATAATTCATACCGTAATTGATAAATCAAATGATTGCAATCGGCGACAATTTTGGCCAATTATGGCCAACCAATCATCAGTAAAATTAGTGTCGTTATGGCTGACCGTCAAAACAATCTTCAATTTTCTTAATTGTTTCATTTGCAAGAAACTGGTAATCAATAACTTGTAAGCATTTCTGGTATCAGATAACCAATCAATCAATACGTCCATTGATGTCATTTGTTGGCCATAAGTGTCGGCAAATATAGTAAACAATGACAGCAATGTGTTATCTAATCTAAATTTGATTGATTTCAATGATTTCGGTAAAATATAACATTTCTTATCGACAATAAATATATCAGACAATTGAAAACAATTGTTGTATTCATCAGTAATATCTAATGTCTTCAAGTTTGGCATACAATCGATGAGTTTATGAAACAATTGTTTATTGACATCTCTGTTATATCTATAAAACTTGAATGTAATCAACTGTTGGCCAAATTGTCGGCAAAAACGGTCAAAAGTATCGTCACCGCTGATAAACCAATCAACTATTGCATTACGCTTAAGACATATGTGTTTCAATTGGTGGCAGTATTTCATCAATAGATCAAACATTAGACGACAAGAATAGACATCACTTATATTGACTGTTGTAATGTTTGGACACTTTTTGACAATTGATTCAAACAAATCTTTAATCAGTTGATTATTATCATATAGTGATGAATCCAAAGACAATCGTTTGAATAGTTTGTCATCAAATATGAGTTCCGTTTGTGTATTGAATATCAATGACTGCCACTGTTTGGACACCGATTCCAGTCTTAGTTTGTCATCGATTGGCAGATATTGAAGCAATAGTTCCGCCAAATCATCGCCGAAGCGATCAAACGAGTCATTCATTGCTGTCATACCTGTTGTTGTGGTCGTTATCTTCAATATCTTCTTCAATAATATGCTTTGAATTAAACAAAAAACAATTGTTTTTAGAAAATGTTTTGACTTTTTGTTTACAATAAAATTATAATAATAATAATAATAATAAAATTAGTGTCTAATGTATAGCCATAGTGTACGTCAAACATAAGTGAAACCCCCGTTTGAATACAAATAAAACAGTATTTAAATCAATAACACATTCAATGCATTCAATACTACATTACTATTCATTTATTAGTGACGTTATTATTGTTTATATATTTTTTTACAATGTATTACATCAATACTTATATATACAATGAATATATTGTTTAATATATACTTTTAAAAGTTTTATCAGTTTTTAAAAAATAAAATTAATTAATCAATTGATTAGATTAGTAATTACTGATTGCATTTATAAATAGTTTTTTATGTTTGTTTAAATAACTTTATTATTAAATGTGAATTTGTTATTTGGGTTATAACTATGATATAATTTCACAATATTTTAAATAGTTTTACAATATTTTATATAATAATAAATTAATTATAAATTATAACTTAAATATATATATATATATATATATATATATATTTACAGTAAATCAATGTAAGTATTAGTAGTTAGTGTAGTATTTTATACTATAATAAGATTATATTTACTTTTCTTTTTTTAACATTTTATTGCAATATTTATAATCAATATTATTTTTTTTTGATTGAATTTTTCGAGTTTTTTTTAAATACATACGACAAATCGGTAGTGAATATATCAGACAATTGGATATTTTTATTGTATTTATCAATGATATGAAGTTTCTTTATGTTTGGAAAACAGTTGATGAGTTAGACAATTGTCTATTAAAAGTTTTGTCATATCCATGAAACTTCAAATTGACGGCAAAAAATGTCAAATGTTTTATCACCGGTGATAAACCAATTAACTATTTTATTATGCTTAAGACATATGCATATGTGTCTCAATTTCGGACAGTATTTCATCAATAGATCAAACATTAGAAGACAAAAATAGATTTTACTTATAGTTATTGATGTAATGTTTGGACACTTTTTGACAATTGATTCAATTAAATGATTAATCAGTTCATTATTAACATATAGTGAAGAATCCAAAGACAATCGTTTGAATAGTTTGTCATCAAATATGAGATCAGTTTGTGTATTGAAAATCAATGACTGCCACTGTTTAGACACCGATTCCAGTCTTAGTCTGTCTAGTCTGATTAAATCATTGTAAATAATAAACAAATGTTTAACTTTAGTACCGATAAGTAGATGTTGTCTAATCAGTGATTGATTTATTGACAAAACTTCGTTTAAACCGCATCGTAGATAGACATCCATCAGGTGTGCCAACTGTCCCATAGCTTGGATAGACTCATCAGTAATGTCTACTTTGTTGCAATGTAAAGACTGTAGTCGCGGAAGATTACGGTGAATGTCACGAAAAAACTGGTCACCGATTATCTGCCAGTTTTGTAATTCAAGTTTAAAATGTGTCAATCGGTTATATCGGTTAAACGAATCGCTGGTCAGTGAACTAAAATTGTCAAAACTGGTCAAACAATTCAATGATAATCGTCTCAATTGTGGTGACAAATGTTTATTGATTTCGGTAAACATGTTATAACTAATTAATACTGAATAACTCGCTATAGAAAAATAAAATGATTTAAGTCGCCGACAATTTTGGCCAATTGTGGCCAACAAATCATCAGTAAAATTAGTGTCGTTATGACTAATCGACAAAGAAATCTTCAATTGTCTTAATTGTTTCATTTGCGAGAAACTGGTAAATAATAACTTAATGTAAGCATTGCTGATATCGGCTAACAAATTAACCGATACGTCCATTGATGTCATTTGTTGGCCATAAGTGTCGGCAAATATAGTAAACAATGACAGCAATGTGTTATCTAATCTAAATTTGATTGATTTCAATGATAATTTGGGTTATAACTATGATATAATTTCACAATATTTTAAATAGTTTTACAATATTTTATATAATAATAAATTAATTATAAATTATAACTTAAATATATATATATATATTTACAGTAAATCAATGTAAGTATTAGTAGTTAGTGTTGTATTTGATACTATAATAAGATATCTAGATGTCTATTCATTGATTGATTTATTAGTGAAACATTGTTTACATCGCATCTGAGACAGACATCCCTGAGATGTGCCAACTGTCCCATAGCTTGGATCGACTCATCAGTAATGGACACTTTGTCGCAGTTTATATACTGTAGTTTATATCTGTATCACATCCATGAAACTTGAATGTAAGCAACTGTTGGCCAAATTGTCGGCAAAAACGGTCAAATGTAACGTTACCGGTGATAAACCAATGAACTCTTACAATAGGATTAAGATATATGTGTCTCAATTGGTGACAATATTTCATCAATAGATCAAACATTTGATATAAAGAATAGACATCACTTATAGAGACTGTTGTAATGTTTGGACACTTTTTGACAATTGATTCAAACAAATCATCAATCAGTTGATTATAAACATATAGTGATGAATCCAAAGGCAATCGCTTGAATAGTTTGTCATCAAATATGAGATCAGTTTGTGTATTGAATATCAATGACTGCCACTGTTTGGACACCGATTGTAGTCGTAGTCTGTCTTCAATCGGCAGATATTGAAACAATAGTTCCGCCAAATCATCGCCGAAGCGATCAAACGAGTCTTTCGTTGCTTTTGTTATCATTGTTGTTGTCGTCGCTGTCATTATGTCTTCAATGATCTTCAACTTATAATATATTTTCAAATAATTATTGTAATTAACTTTCAAATAAAGCTAAATATAAGACAATAAGATTTTTTTTTAAACCTATTTTATAACTAAATAAACATAAAATCTAATCTTTAAAATCAAGTTTTATTAATCCATTTATAATCTATAAATTTAAAAGTTTATTGACTTTAATGTATATATAAAATACAGTACTATTATTATGTTTATTATAAAACTACAGTAAATGTATATAAATTACTAGAATTTTTAAATATAAATATAAGTTTAGTATTTATTTATCAATACTAGATTTTTTTGGTGTACAATAATTTAATGTACAGTAATATTAAATAAACTAAAACTATAAATAGATATTTAGTAATCAAATAATAGATAATTATTGTAATTAAAAAAAAATATTATATTTTACAAAACATTATAAATATTATAAAAATATTATAAATAACAAAAAAATATTATATATATATTTTATATTTTATTGTAATAAAATTATTTGTCAAAAATAATTGTTTTATCAATAAATAGCAAATGAAATTGAATCAGAAAAGTTATAATTAATAATTATAACAATTTTGTAATTATTTTTATCAGTTATTAGTTAAGCATAACTAATAATCAATTTTAATATTTATATATATTATTATTTAATATTTATCTATAACTGTAATATTAATTAATAATAATTAAAATATTTTCCACATTTAAATACAATTAAATTATTGTTAATAATAAACAAATGTTTAATATTAGTATCGATAAGTAGATCGACAGTATTTAATTAATAAAAAAATAATAATAATAATATCGATGTTAATAACAAACAAAACTAATTAATTACAATTAATATATTTTCCACATTTAATTAATTGTAAATCTCTTACTAAATCAATGTAATGTATATACAAATGTTTAACATTAGTACCGATTAGTAGATGTTGTCTAATCATTGATTCATTTATTGACAAAACTTTGTTTAAATTGCATCTGAGATAGACATTCGTCAGATGTGCCAACTGTCCCATAGCTTGGATCGATTCATCGGTAATGGACACGAAATCACAGTGTATTGACTGTAGTCGTGGAAGATTGTGGTGAATGTCACGGAAAAACTGGTCACCGATTATCACCAAGTTATGTAACTTTAAGGTCAATTGTGTTAATCGGTTCAATCGGTTTAACAAATCGCTGGTCAGTATAATACGTGTGTCAATACTGGTCGAACAATTCAGTGATAATCGTCTCAATTGTGGTGACATATGTTTATTGATTGAGGCAAACATGCGATCAATGATTAATACTGGATAACTCCTAATTGATAAATCAATTGATTTAAGTCGCCGACAATTTTGGCCAATTGTTGACAACAACTCATCTGTAAAATTAATGTCGCAATGTTTGACCAACAAAACAAACTTCAATTGTCTTAATTGTTTCATTAGTGACAAACCAGTAAATAATAATTTGTAAGCATTGTTGGCATCAGTCGGTAACCAATCAACCAATACTTCCAATGATAGCATTTGTTGGCCATAAATATCGGCAAACTTGATAAACACCGGCAAAGAAATGTTTTCTAATCTTATTGTCATTGATTGCAATGATTTCGGTAAAACATACGACAAATCGGTAGTGAATATATCAGACAATTGGATATTTTTATTGTATTTATCAATGATATGAAGTTTCTTTATGTTTGGAAAACAGTTGATGAGTTTGTAAGACAATTGTCTATTAAAAGTTTTGTCATATCCATGAAACTTCAAATTGACGGCAAAAAATGTCAAATGTGTTATCACCGGTGATAAACCAATTAACTATTTTATTAGTCTTAAGACATATGCATATGTGTCTCAATTTCGGACAGTATTTCATCAATAGATCAAACATTAGAAGACAAAAATAGATTTTACTTATAGTTATTGATGTAATGTTTGGACACTTTTTGACAATTGATTCAAATAAATGATTAATCAGTTCATTATTAACATATAGTGAAGAATCCAAAGACAATTGTTTGAATAGTTTGTCATCAAATATGAGATCAGTTTGTGTATTGAAAATCAATGACTGCCACTGTTTGGACACCGATTCCAGTCTAGTCTGTCATCGATTGGCAGATATTGAAGCAATAGTTGACACAAATCATCGCCGAAGCGATCAAACGAGTCATTCATTGATGTTGTCATCGCTGTTGTTGTGGTCGTTATCTTCAGTTATCTTCACTCAAATAAATAATTGTTTTTATAAAAAAAATTTTACAAAATTAATGACAAAACTAATGACTTAAATGTTGAGTCAATTTGTGTTCAAAATAATAATACATTTATTAATAACATTAATAACGCGTTAATATACCAAATGAATGTTTGAATCATTTTAATTACAAACACTGTAAGCATAAAAAATTGCAATCATTGTCATCACATTTTTAAAAATAAATTTAATATCACTATAAAGTATTAGCATATCTTTAAAGTTTTGTATTATTAATATTAATTATAATTATACATATTTTAATTTAAAAAAAATAATTATTATTTTGTAATTAAAATTTTATTGAAAACATTTTATTATATATGTATACAGTATATAAATACAGTATTTAGTTAATCAAAACTATATAATAGCGATGTTAGGTATCAAACGAAACTAATGATAATGATTATCATAATTATAATTAATATATTTTCCACATTTAAATAATTGTTTATCAATTAAATCATTGTATAGTATATACAAATGTTTAAGTTTAGTACCGATTAGTAGATGTTGTCTAATCAGTGATTGATTTATTGACAAAACTTTGTTTGTATCGCATCGTAGATAGACATCCATCAGGTGTGCCAACTGTCCCATAGCTTGAATCGACTCATCAGTAATGTCTACTCTGTCGCAATGTATAGACTGTAGTCGCGGAAGATTGCGGTGAATGTTACGGAAAAATTGGTCACCGATTATCAGCGGACTATAAAACCGAAGTGTCAAATGTGTTAATCCCTTCAATCGGTTTAACAAATCGCTGGTAAGTATAATAGGATTGTCAAAACTGGTCCTACAATCCAATGATAATCGTCTCAATTGTGTTGACATATGTTTATTAATTACGGTAAACATGCGATCAATGATTACTACGGCTGAAAAACTCTTAATTGATAAATCAATTGACTTAAGTCGCCGACAATTTTGGCCAATTATGGCCAACCAATCACTGTCGCCATTGTCGACCATCAAAACAATCTTCAATTGTCTTAATTGTTTCATTTGTGATAAACCGGTTATCAATAATAATTTGTAAACATTGCTGTCAGCGGTTAGCAAATCAATCGATACGTCCAATGATGTCAATTGTTGGCCATAAGTGTCGGCAAAGTTAGTAGCAAACAATGACAGCGATCTATGATCTAAACTCAATCTAATTGATTGCAATGATTTCGGTAATATATGAAACATATGGCCAACGATTATATCAGACAATTGAATATTTTCATAGTTTTTATCAATGATATGAAGATTCGATAGGTTTGGCAAACAATCAATAAATTTATAAAACAATTGCCTATAGATTAAAGTATAGATATCATTGATATATCCATCAAACTTGAATGTAAGCAACTGTTGGCCAAATTGACGGCAAAACATGTCAAATGTTGGGTTATCGGTGCAAAACCAATCAACTATTAAAATAGGATTAAGATATATGTGTCTCAATTGGTGGCAGTATTTCATCAATAAGTCAAACATTTGATGACAACAATATACAACACTTATAGTGACTGTTGTAATGTTTGGACACTTTTTGACAATTGATTCAAACAAATCATTAATCAGTTGATTATTAACATATAGTGATAAATCCAAAGACAATGTGTTTAATAGTTTGTCATCAAATATGAGATCAGTTTGTGTATTGAATATCAATGACTTCCACTGTTTGGACACCGATTCCAGTCTTAGTCTGTCATCGATTGGCAGATATTGAAGCAATAGTTCCGCCAAATCATCGCCGAAGCGATCAAACGAGTCATTCATTGCTGTTGTCATCGCTGTTGTTGTGGTCGTTATCTTCAGTGATCTTCACTTCAATATCTTCTTCAATGTCTTCAATAATATCTTTTGAATTAAACAAAAAAAACAATTGTTTTTAGAAAATGTTTTGACTTTTTGTTTACGAAAAAAAATATTTCAAAAAAAATATTTCAAAAAACAAATGACAAAAAACATAACAAAACTAATGACTAATAAATGTTGAGTCAATTGGCGCTCAAAATAATAATACATTTATTAATAACATTAATAACGCGTTTATACAGTTTATGTCACTCTAAAGTTTAAAATCGAGTGAAACTCGAGTGAAGTTCTCACAAAATTTACGTAAAGTTATTACAGTTATTAATTTGTATTACATGTTGTCATTTATTTTCATTTTATTAGCTTCACATTAATTTTATTCATTATAGGTCTTTACGGATTATCATTAATGAATAGAGGTCGGCACTTACTCTAACACTATCAATAGTTTTATGTATTATAAAATATTTCAGTGCCGACCTCTAATCATTAATTTATACAATATCGCGTTTATACAAAATGAGTGTTTGAATAGTGTGTAATGTATAGCCATAGCAGCCATAGTGTACGTCAAACACAAGTGAAACACCCGTTTGAATACAACAACAAAACAGTATTTAAATCAATAACACATTCAATGCATTCAATACTAGAGTAAAGTACTATTCAAACACACAATCGGTATATAAACGCGTTATTAATGTTTAATAAAAATATATTATTATTTTGAGCGCCAATTGACTCAACATTTATTAGTCATTAGTTTTGTTATGTTTTTGTCATTTGTTTTTTGAAATATTTTTTTTAAACAAAAAGTCAAAACATTTTCTAAAAACAATTGTTTTTTTTTTGTTTAATTCAAAGGATATTATTGAAGACATTGAAGTGAAGATCACTGAAGATAACGACAACAACAACAGCGATGAATGACTCGTTTGATCGCTTCGGCGATGATTTGGCGGAACTATTGCTTCAATATCTGCCGATTGAAGAAAAACTAAGACTGGAATCGGTGTCCAAACAGTGGCAGTCATTGATATTCAATACACAAACTGATCTCATATTTGATGACAAACTATTCAAACGATTGTCTTTGGATTTGTTTGAATTGATTATCAAAAAGTGTCCAAACATTACAACAGTCACTATAAGTGATGTCTATTCTTGTATTCAAATGGTTGATCTATTGGTGAAATACTGCAATCAATTGAAACACATATGTCTTAATCGTAGTTTTATCACTGCTAACGACACATTTGATCGTTTTTGCCGTCAATTTGGCCAACAGTTGATTACATTCAAATTTTATAGTTATGACAGAGATATCAATAGACAATTGGTCCATAAACTCATGGATTGTATGCCAAACTTGAAGTCAATAGATATTACTGATGAATACAACAATTGTATTCAATTGTCTGATATATTTACTGTCGATAATAAATGTTATGTTTTACCGAAATCATTGCAATCAATAACATTTAGATTAGATCACACATGTTTGCATTGTTTACAAAGTTTGCCGACACTTATGGCCAACAAATTACATCAATGGAAATATCGTTTGATTTGTTATCTGATACCAGCAATGCTTACAAGTTATTGATTACCGGTTTCTCACAAATGAAACAATTAAGACAATTGAAGATTGTTTTGTCGTTCAGCCACAGCGACACTAATTTTATCGACGATTTGTGGGCAACTATTGGCCAAAATTGTCGGCGACTTAAATCATTTTATTTTTCTATAGCGAGTTATTCAGTATTAATTAGTTATAACATGTTTACCGCAATCAATAAACATTTGTCACCACAATTGAGACGATTATCATTGAATTGTTTGACCAGTTTTGACAATTTTAGTTCACTGACCAGCGATTCGTTTAACCGATTGAACCGATTGACACATTTTAAATTTCAATTACAAATCTGGCAGATAATCGGTAACCATTTTTTCGTGACATACACCGCAATCTTCCGCGACTACAGTCTATACAGTGTAACAAAGTGGACATTTCTGATTGAGTCGATCGTAGCTATGGGACAGTTGGCACATCTCAGGGATGTCTATATCCTATGCCATCAAAACAAAGTTTTATCAATAAATCAATCAATGATTAGACAACATCTACTTAATGGGAGGAAAGTTAAACATTTGTTTATTAGTTACAAGGATTTAATTGATAGACAAGTATTTAAATGTGGAAAATATATTAATTATAATTATTATGATTAGTTTCGTTTCGTTTGATACCAACATCTTTATTATTAGTTTTGATTAACTAAATACTGTATTTATATATATATATATATATATAAACTCCACGACAATAATATAGAAATTTTTTTAATTTAAATTTATATAAACAAAATTAAATTAAACAATAAAATAATTAATTGTAAAATAATAATAAATAATAGTTTAATAATATATAATAATATAAAACAAAATAATAACCAGTTTTAGAGATTATAAGATAATTTATCTAATCTCACTTACAACACATGTGACAAAAATTTTGAGTTCGTAAGTAAAAACGCCATTTATTATCAACAATTCAATTAAAAGTAAGTAAATTAAACTTAATTTAGTTTATTTTATTATATAATTTAATAACAATTAATTTTTCAGATCAAAAATGGGCCGAAAGAAACAATTGACTGACATTGAAAGAGGACAAATTGATGTTTTACGGCGGACACATCCCGACTGGACGGCCACACAAATAGCGACCGAAATCGGCCGATCGAAGTCAACAATAAGTCGGTATTTAGCCGACCCAGAAAATTATGGAAGATCTCCGCGTAGTGGACGACCAAAAGCCATTTCCGAGTATAAACGCCGGAGAATGGTTGCTATGGCTGGCCGCCGACCGCTTACCGCAAGGATGATCTAGGCCAAAGTATCGGTAAACTGTTCATTGAGAACAGTTCAACGAACTTTGGCCAATGATGAAAACTTGCGGTGGCGGAAAATGGCCAAAAAACCTTGGCTAGAGCAGACTCATAGAGATGCTCGGCTGAGGTTCGGTATCGAACACGTCCGCTGGTCGTTAGAATGGAGACGTGTTGTCTTTTCTGACTAGAATCTTGACGGACCCGATGGATTGGCATATTATTGGCATGACATTCGACATGAAAAACGGGTCATGTCCAAGAGAAACTTCAGCGGAGGTTCGGTTATGGTTTGGGCGGCTTTTGGCTATTTCGGTAAATCCGATATAGTACCAATTGAAGGACGCCTAAACTCTGACCGATACCAGGACATGGTTGGCCAGTATTTGGTACCGACTGGTCCGCTTATCGCCGAAGTCCCGTGGATTTATCAACAGGACAACGCGGCACCTCATCGGTCAATATCAACTATGGACTGGTTTTTGGCCAACGAAGTTGAAGTCCTCGCATGGCCGTCGCGGAGCCCCGATCTCAATTGTATTGAGAATCTTTGGGTTGGTTGGCTCGCCGCGTTTACCGCGACTGCCGTCAATATGACAATCGGCCCCAATTGATTTCCGCCATCAAGGAGGCATGGTCAGAAGTTCCTCAGGAACTTCTGAAAAGTCTTATTGACTCCATGCCTAACCGGATGACGGAAATTATCCTTCAAAAAGGTGGCCAAACTCATTATTAATTAATTATATCTAAATTTAATTATTATTTCAAAACTTTTGTCAGGATAATTTTTTTTCAATTTATTAATTATACTTAAAATATTATTTAATTTGAATTTAAAAATATATTTTTTATGTTTTATTTATGCTTCTAGTTTTAGATATTATTTTTATTTTAAATTAAATTTTTTTATAATTATATTTATTAAATTAAATTAAATTTACAATTTTTCTATATTAATGTCGTGGAGTGTATATAATAATATGTTTTCAAAAGTTTAAAAATTAAAATATATAACCAAAATATCAATAATACTTTTAAACTTCAACTTCAAAATTTCAATCTAAACTATTAAGAGATACTAATACTAAATTATTTTTGTAAAAATTAAAATATATAACCAAAATGTTATAATTATAATAATATCAATAATACGAAACTTTTAGGTAATATTAATACTCATAATGACATCAAATTTATTTTTAAAAATGTGATGTCAATGATTGCAATAAAATGTATTGTTATATAATTTATAATAAATGTAATGTTTTTATGTTATGTTAATATTGTATAACTGCTATTAAATATTTTGTTAATTATTATTATTATAATTGTTTTGCAATTCAAAAAAAAGTTATAAATAAATAAAAAAAAATGATTATTTCTCTAAAATGCTAATTATTTTTAAAAAATATTTATTCATATATTGATTGCATTTATTATAATATACAGTATATAACCAATAGTTTTGAATACAATACTAATGTTAAACATTTGTATATACATTACATTGATTTAGTAAAAGATTTACAATTAATTAAAATATATTAATTGTAATAATAATTAGTTTTGTTTGTTAGTAACGTCGATATTATTATTTTTTTTTTAGATTAATTAAATACTGTATTATTTAAATTAAGGTTTGTAACCAAAATGTTATAATTATAATAATATCAATAATATTTGAACTTTTTAAGAGATTTTTCTAATAGTCATAATGACATCAAATATATATTTTAAAAATGTGATGTCAATGATTGCAATAAAATATATTATTATATAATATATATAATATTGTCATATTTTTATGTTATGTTAATATTGTATAATTGTTATTAAATATTTTGTTTACTATTATTATTAAAAAAAATGTATTAAATAAAAAAAATTGATTATTTCTCTAAAATGTTAATTATTTTATTTTTAAAAAAATATTTATTCATATATTGATTGCATTTATTATAATATAAAGTATATCCAATAGTTTTTGAAAACAATAATTACCGATAATTTATATTTAGTATTTAAATATTAATAAAAATTCTAGTAATCAATATTATATATTATAAAAATTAAAATTTATATAAAGCTCATTATCTAATATATAAGTTATATAATAAAACTTTTTATAAAGATTTTTAAAAATTAGATAATTTTATGGTTTATTGTTTAGTTTATAAATTTGGTTTCATATATCATATATAAAGTTTGTTTTATTAGTTTTATATTAAATTGTTTTAAAAATTCAATAATTATTTGAAAAAATATATATTAATTATTATAAGTTGAAGATTACTGAAGACATAATGACAGCGACGACAACAACAACAACACAACCAGTGATGACAACAGCAATGAACGAGTCGTTTGATAATCTCTTCGGCGATGATTTGGCGAAACTATTGCTGAAATATTTGCCAATCGATGACAGACTAAGACTAGAATCGGTGTCCAAACAGTCATTGATATTGTTATCCATAGGTGTGTTGTCATCACTATTCAAGTCATTTAAATCGTTTGAATCAATGATTTTCACAGATTTGTTCAAAACATAAGTATTTGTAATCATACATTGAATACAGATGCACAAAAAAATATTTAGCAACTAAATAAAAATTGAGAACGTGATATAAGACGCCACTTTATTTATAAAGCTATATAAATAAATGTGTAAATTGTTTATAACAAATAATAAACAAATGATTAATTATTAGGTAAACATAAAAAACTAATATTATATGCAAAATTAATAATTAACACATCTAGTTAAAAACATTTTATTCAGCTTAAAAACAAGTAATTATAATTATTATTAAAAATAATAATTAAATTTTAAATTAATATATATTATTATGATATATATAATGGATTAATTAATATTTAAAAAATATGATCTAATAAATAAAAATATAATTATAATTTAATTGCATAAAACATAAATTAATGTTAAAATTTTAACTGTTATGTTAATAATAAAATAAAATTAACTAAAAATGAATAATCTAAGATTTGAAAAAATACAAATTTTAAGAAAATTATGATTTTTAAAAATATTTATCTTTTTTATTTTATTATATTATACATAAAATAAAATATTAATTTCATTAATATTTTCAATAGTATCTGCTCTAATATATACTGTATCGTATAATATTGTTCAAAATGACAACGCCTAATAATAATTTAAAAATAATTACTGTTTATTCAATGTAATGGACCACAAAATATAAGAGAATTTGACGACGTTTCATATGCTAAGTATTGGTATGATATTGAACACAATAAACTTTTCGATGATAAAACTGGTTAAAACTGTAGATTAAACTGATTTTGATTATGATAATAAAAAACAGTTATTTTTATAAAAGCAAGTTATTTTAAACCTTTTAATTTTTGTAAAGTATTAATAATAATAATTAAATAGACAATAATTTTTTTAATATTTAAAATAATTTTTATAATTATTTTAAATATTAATAGTAATAAGTATTATTGTTTTTATTATTATTATTTTTACTATTATAATTATTAAATTTTATTTTATATTTGAATGATTTATAATTTTTAATAACATTTTATTTTTGTTTTATTATAATAAAATATTTGTATTTAATTAAGTGGCGTTTGTATTATCGAGTTCTCATTATTGCTTACATATATACTATTGCTATTAAGACTATTGTTATGACGTCAGGTGCCTCTCCATAGCATTAATAGTGTGCGAATGGATTCAATGTATGTTTTCTAATTAGTTTGCCATTCATTTGATCGCTTGTTTCACACAATAATTGTTCACTAATTTGTTGTAAACTTTTTGTTAAACTTTTCAATTGATTTAATTTATTGAAATTACTTTTCAATTCACTTAATCTATCACTTATTGAACACATTTTTTAAAAATAATAATAATATTTGCAATAATTTTATAAAAAAAAAACTTAATTAAAAAAAACTTTTATAAAAATCAAATCAAGTGTTTTGTGTTTTAATGTCAAATAAATTAATCGCTATTTTAGTGTTTAATGTACAGTACTGATTAGCTAAAGTGTTATAATGATATAACTTATAAATATATAGCGCATGTGTATTAAAATACAAATATAAATTGTCACAAAAGTTACGTTAAACTATAAAATTGTAAGACATGTTGTTATTTCTGAACATTTTCTTAGTTTGACAATCATTAACACATTATAGGTGTTTACTGACAATCATATAACTCATTATAGCTCTTTACGGACTAACGAAATTTTACGATGCATAAAACAATCAGTAGTGTTAGAGCAATGCCGTCACTAACTATTAATGATAGTCCGCAAAGAGCTATAATAAGTTATATGATTGTCAGTAAACACCTATAATGTGTTAATGATTGTCAAACTAAGAAAATGTTCAGAAATAACAATTTATATGAATAGTATTGAAAATGCATTGAATGTGTTATTGATTTAAATACTGTTTTGTTGTTGTATTCAAACGGGTGTTTCACTTATGTGTTTGACGTACACTATGGCTGTCAATACAATAGATTGACAATACAATAGTATTGTTGTTATTGTGTTAGAAACAAGTTGAGCTTAAAATATAAAAAATTATAAAATTAAATAAATATTCATACATTTAATGATATTAATAATAGTTTTTTCAATGAATGATTGCCTTAAATAAACATCTCTTCATTCATATTAATAATATCAATATTGTCTAATATATATACAGAGCAAACCTATTTAATATATAGACATAATTAATACAAATATTATTAAACTTTTATTTTTAATTTACTATATTTTGCACCAATATATTTAGTATTAAAAATATATAAAGTGATGCAAAGGTTAACATATTAAACTACAAATAAGCTTATATACTGTACTGATAATTAGGATTTATAATGTATAATTTTTTCGATATATAACTATCACATAATTATAATATAAAATAAATATTATCTGTTAATTAATAGTAAATCATTAATATATGAATACTTTGTTTTTTTTATAAAATTATTATTATTATTATATAATAGATAGTTAGAAAGAGTGATTATAAAAACAATAATTATCTGGTTTTCGCTATATTTCACTTTATATTTGGTTTATTTGATTTCGGTTCGGTTTCTCTAAAAAGCTTAAGTTTAGTTATATGCATATATTGACACTGTATAACATGTATATGCATTATAGTACATATGGTACGGTATATATATATATCTGAGTGTCAGCAACACAAGCGACCAGATCTTTGAGGGAAACAGTAAGCAAACAAAGAGATTAGAGATAACCAAAGCGTGAGTCAATCAAAACAATTTCAATAGAAGTATTGGGTCGGGTAGTCATAAGAGTGACGGCTCATCGTATTATTTAATATCTCTATACTCTACTAACTATAACTCTATTATAGGAAATACTTTGGGAATTTATGTATAATAGTAATAGTATTAGTCATTCATATGAGTTATTGTTCAAAATTTAATTCAATTTTAATAATATATTCTACAAGTAATAGATCGGAAAATAAAATTACGTAAATTATCCCGACTATTGTTATTTTCTTAAGACTGTTATTGTGAACTCAGAAAAAGTTTTCATAACAAATAATAAAAATTTACATTTAAATCTATTTATGTTAATATTGGGAATCAATTATCTACTTTTTAAAGTTGTTAAACTTTCACTCTATTTATTATTAAAAAAAACAATATATATTCGCTATTTTGTTTTACGTAAGTCTGTAACCAATAGTTAAGCATTTGATTTGAAGTCAATTTTTATTTTATAAACTATAAAGTGTATACCATTTAAGTAAAATATTATTTATATGTTAAAATATGAATTTTAATTCAAAAATAAAAAAAATAAAATATAGTCTAATATAATACACAAAACAATAAAATCATATACAACAATGCAGTCTAATTTGCTGTTTGGCGGCATTGTATCACCCGACGCGGGTAATCACGAGCTCAGCATAGCATACACTGTTATATATAATCATAAACAAAAAAAATTAAATTACAAATAAAATATTATTTTTTTATATTAAATACCTGAATAAATTACACGACCAATATATAATAAGTTTGCTGTATAATAATTGATTTATTAATTTTAACAAAATTTACCAAATAGTTAAATCACATAAAAAATTTAAATTTATTTTATTTTTTCACTATTTAATACTTATATTATAAAAACGACTTTGTACTCTCAAATACGAAACTACAAGTGACCACCAAATTTTTATTTCTATTAGTTATATGTATAATGATTTTTTTCATTCAAACTTTATATTGCATATTACATTATATTTATGCGCTTAGATGTACATATTATAGATTATAAGTTTAACTATTATAGTTATAACATTTGCGCATAAAGTACAGAAAATCGCTTAATCAAATAAGACAGCTTAAATATTAAGATTAGAATGAGCTCAAGAGTTGAAAAAATAGTAATTATAATTTCAATCTACATTCTATACCCCGAGCACTTCCACCATCATGTAATGACTAGATTTTATCATTACTGTTATAACTATAATATATCCTATTCCTATACCGTTTCAATATTATTTTAATAGCATTGCCATTTATAACTGGAAAGTGTTGATTAATTAGATGTTTTATTAGTATTTTGGGGGTGAGATACTCGCTTTACTTTCCATGCAATGATTTCACGCAAACCACTGGAATGGCCGCCACTATTGGCCCAGTACTCCTGTAGTGGTTTAGGTTGTCTTAATTGTACATTGGGCACGATATTAGCTTTTACTACACAATTATTGATACAATCTATGTCTGATTGGTCATATATTAAGACATTACTACTTTGCGGGCCAATTATATAAAAGGTGTTATCTCTGGTCCTTAGATTATTTAATTCAATTTGGCTTTTACTATAAAACGAAACACTATTCAATGTTAAGACAGACTCATTGTTTTGAGAGTTAAGACTCGAAGTCTGTACCACTCGAGTCTGGTCTGAAGCTCTGAGACCAGTGAAAACTATTTTACTAGTAGGGTCACTGACTACACGTGACACAACTATAGTATACTGAAGACAAGACGATACAGTGTTATCAGCATCCATACAATGGCTGGCTAGCCGCAACACTTGCGCTAGAATAAACAAAAACCGACATTAACTCAAAGACAACAAATGTCTGATTGCAAATATAAACTGGTAACTAAAACATAACGATTGACTAATTGGTCGGGCCCTACCAATGATTGTCAACGAGAGAAGCCTCAAAGCCTCTCTAACCAAAACATGCAACCCAATACCCAATCTACTAGTAAGACTGAGTCTAATGGTCAGTACCATCACTCGGTACTACCGTCGGTAAAACCGGCGTATAGTCTATTCAAATACCCACTATTGGATAAGTAATACTATACCCGTTGACCAACCCTGTGGCCAAACACTAAATCAGAGTCCACTGACCCTGTGACATAACCATGAGACCGTCACAAGCAATCTCAGGGGGAATCTAACCCATCTATGTCTCTCCAGCCGTGCCTACCCGGCACTAAATAAAGGCGTTTAAACACTAGTTAAACCCTACCCGACACTCGTCGGTGAAATGTGATATCACCCGAAACCTGTGTTACGGTGACTATCATTGGACTACTAATCTGTACTGTATAACATTACAATAGACAACAAAATTACACTCAACTAACATACATAGACAAGGACTATATTAGACAAAATTGTATGTGTGGTGGCGGCAATGACAAGGCGCTCATCAACTACAGCAAGCGGTGTCGCGTACACAACCGCCGCTGCGACCGTTAACGAATGTCGGAGAGTCACCGATCACATAAATTAACATAAATCTATACAAACAAATCATACACTCAAGTACGATAAAGACAATACATGACCGACAGATTGCCGACAGTATTACATAATTATCGTAACATTTCTATTATCTCACATTCGGTATTCAGTTAAATCTGGTCAGACATGACTATGTCGTCTCCGGGGTCAATTGACATCACCTTTAGGTCTTTGGCCGTGTTATTGTAAGAACAGTGCATATGTAACAACAATAAACTATTAGGTGTCCAAATATTTATTTATACCGGGTCAGTCAATCCCAAAGGTGACTATAGACTCATAAAGTTAAGGCAAACCTTAACTATACTCTCGGATCACTATTGAGGAGCGTATGTTAACGGTCTTAAACTCAGTGTCCGTTATCGGCTATTAACACACAATCACGCGATCAGATGACCGGAACCCTCTTGGGACCGTTGGCCAACCCAGTCAGTCGGTATCAGATAGTAACTATGCTTTTCCCAACTAAGTTAGCGAAAGCACATAAGTACTCGAGTAACCACTGCTATGCATTCACACACACATTCACTCAAACAGCCGATAATTACAACAATCAACAAAACTAGTGCTATTGTCACGTAGACAGCAACTAGTGGATCACCTAGTAAATTGTATTTTAAGGTCAGACTATTAGTGTTAAATAACACTGAGAACCGACAAAAACTACAACTGTTTCACTAAAACGTAGGTCTATTGCCGAAAAATCGGGCAGAGCCTTCGGCGGCCTGGTACACTCTCCGGGATGTCGGGGACTTCCATATGACACATATAGTATAGGTCAAAGGAGGTAAGGGAGGAGGACAACATAGCCGACAGATCTCTCGACACGACAGACCCGTTAGCATACTATCAATGGGAAGGGTATAACGGCATGACCGTACGAATCCCTCGACACGGCGGATCCGATGATCAACCGTCATAAGGTAAGTTAGGGTAAGGTATGGTATCATTATATAACTGGACCGGACCCTCCGACACGGCGGATCCGACCATTAGCTATTTTCGCGGAAAGGTTCGACAACATGACCGAACAGATCCCCCGACACGGCGGATCAGTCTGGCCAGTCATCTTACCTTAAGACTGTAGATAAGAAGGGACCTTTACGATACTGGAGCTCCCGACGCGGGAACCCACGGATTGAGGTCGCTTAGAAAAATAGAAGACAATAAAGGGGAAACACTTACATTAAAATTCCAAGTTCATTCAAAAGACATCAAAGGGGTATACATCCAAGTATACGGACCATATCAGGAGAAGGGGTCGAACCAAAGGAGGAGAGAACTGATCTGCTAACGGCTCTTAGCAGTACTAGTCTTATGCCGAGTGACTACCAGTATCTCAATCATAAAATCATTGAGGATACACAGGGTTTTATAGTAATGGTCGCATCAATAATTTTTCAAGGGAGGTAGGGTATGTACTAGTGATGCGTTAGTGCCAGAAATCACTACAATATAATACTATTTATGCTATGTTATGTAATGACATATATATAAAATTGGTAATTCTGGCACTGGATAGGGAAAATTTTATATAGATTTATAGTACGGTTGGGGAGAAAAAGTTGGATTTTTCGTTATACTAAAATGTTATATGTAGTATATTTGTGTGCAATTTTAATGTGCATCAAAAAAATTTTCTTTGTTAGTAATTTTTATATATATATTTATAAAGGGTATTATATAATAGATTTTATATTGACAATATATATATATATATATATTGTATATTTAATTGTCTTATTAAAAAAAATAAAACTAACAATTTTTATAACTAATTTAATTATTAAATCAATATAATTGTTATTGATTAAAAAATTTATTACAGTATTCATACAGAATTAATACTGATTGAAATAATTATACTGTATTTACAAAAATGATTGCAATATTATTATTATATATAAAAAATAATTAATTAATTTGTTATATATTTTTTTAAAACACTGAAATTACTTAGAGTATCGTAATTTAAATATAAAATATTTATTGATATAATCATTAAAAAAAACTAATATTAAATGCATTTATTTTTATCCAATTGTCAACTGTTTGATGCCATCAAACAGATCCATATATTGAATAAATAAATGTTTGATTTTTGTCCTATCAGTTAGCAAATGATATTCAATAATAGGTCGGGTTGTGATCAATGTTTTGGTATCGCCATCGATATGGATGTCCGTCAAGTACGGCAACTTTGCCAATGAGATGATCGCTGAGTTAGTTATAGACGCCGTTCCCCCGCAGCTGCTGCCGATAATGGCCAGCGATTGTAGTCGCGGTAGATTCAAATCAATGTCATGAAAAAACTGATCACTAATTATGTTCAGTCGGAGTATCCGTATAGACAAATGTGTCAATCGTTTCATACGTTGGAGCCGATCGCTGGCCAACCATAGCTCATCATTGTTGACGTCTCTATAATCTTCTTTACTGTCGTCAGACTGGCTATAATCCAGCGATAGATGTCTTAATTGTGACATATTTTCGTTGATTTCATCAAAAATATAGCCAATTAGATCGCTGTCGGCGACAATTAACCCTAATTTTAGTCTCAATAGTTGTGGACATTGGCGGCCAATTTGTGTCAGAAAAGTACAGATCAAATGTGTGCAAATTTTTGCTGAAAACTTGAGCGACAATTGCCGTAATTGTGGCATTTGTAGTGACAGCGCACCGATTACTAGCCATCGATAGTCATCGTAGGCAACAATCAGTTCCGTATTAACCGATATGTCCAGCGATCGTATCTGTTGGCCGTATTGGTTGGCAAAGTGTTCGGCAAATAATTCTAGCGACTGATCGTCGACCAGTTTGACGGCAAACGATTGCAATCCGATTGGCAACCGATTAATCTTGAAGTCATTATTATTATTGTTGAATAAGTCCTGCAAATTGATTGTCGATAAGATGTCTACTGTCTTCAAGTTAGACAATAATTGTTGATCAGATAGTTTGTACAGTAATTGTCGATTAAAGTACTCATTTTTGCCGTCAAACTTAAATGTCTGCAATTGTTGTCCAAAATGTTTGAAAAATTGGTCAAACATCGGGTCGACGTCCGGCCACGAGTTGTAACTAATGTCCCCTTTAAGCCATATGTGTTGCAATCGGTGGCAGTGTTTGACGAGTATAGCCAGCAATGAATTTAACAAATAATAACCACTTATAGTGACTGTTGTTATGTTTGGACACTTCGTGAAAATTGTTTCAAACAGTTTCATCTTTTTATCATTATTTCTATCCAAACACATCCTAATAAATAATTTGTCATCAAATACCAGTTGTGTTTGTTTAGTAAATATCAATGAAATCAATGACAACCACTGTTTGGACACCGATTGTAGTCTTAGTTTGTCATCGATTGGCAGATATTGAAGCAATAGTTGACACAAATCATCGCCGAAGCTATCAAAAGAGTCCTTCGATGTCATCACTGTTGCTGTTGTTGTGGTCATTGTCTTCAGTAATCTTCAAATGTCTTCTTCATTCTATAGTATCGTTTAATTAAAATTATTTCAAACTTTATTATTCAATCAATACAATCAAAAAAAATTATTTTTAATTTTTTTAACAAATATTTTTTTTAAAATGTTTTAATGCAATAAATGTTAATTCATTAAATTATAACATATCACTTAATTTTTAAAGTACTGTATACTTAATATAACTTAATATATGATATATATATAATATATATACTGTATAAATATATTTAATATATATATATATATATTTATATAGTATATGTAATTAATCTCAATGATAAAAATTAAATTATAATTAACTTACTGTTTTATTATTATTATCTATATTACTGTACTTTAATTAAAAACTTTTTTTTATAAAAAAAATATATGATAATGAAATAGATTTATAAATATTGATGCAATATACAATCCTATGACAAAAGTGATTGACATGGTTTTTTACTATAACTTTAAAAGTAATACAAAATAATTATTATTCTATTTTTATAATTTTACAATTATTATGTTTATTTTTTTGAGATATTTAAAGAAAAGCATTTGAAGCATTAATATAAATTTCGTAATAAATATTATAAAATAAAATTTTATAACTGTGTTTTTCTTAAATATCTCAAAAAACTAAACATAACAATTAAAAAATTGTAAATAGAATAATTATATTATTTATAAAATAACAAATAATAAATCGACTAATCTCACAAACAGTATACCTTGATACTTTTATTTTAAACCATATCAAAATCTGGCAATTTTTACATTCATTTATTTGATTTTATTAGAAATTAAAAAAAATCCTCAAATACCTATCAAATAATCTTGAATCTAGTATTTTATGTTTCAATAGTTCCATAGTACCAAAAAAATGTATTAGTTTATCATTATTACTTTTAAAGTTATAGCCAAAAAACCGTGTCAAACACTTTTGTCTCATATTTTATATATATATATAGGAATAGAGTGTGAAACCCATAAACAAACAAAACTATTTTATTAGATACCCGAACCTTGATTTATTATTTTAAGAAACATATAAAATACTACTACTGTATTGTAAATATAACCAGGGTCAATCAAATCTAAAAAACCCGGTTGCGTATTAATTGGGATTATAATTAAACAAACAACAAAAAAAACTAATTTATTATATACTGTATATATATATATAAATATTTTATCGGTTTAGGTTTTGTTTAATATGTGTCGTTAATAATAGTATAAAATAGTTTACATTTAGTTTTATTAATTAATTAAATAATATTTATACAGTAATATAATACAAAAATGTTTTTTTTGTTGTATTTATTACTCACACACTTAGCGTGTGATTTGTATTGTATATCAATATTATAAATGTGATTATAATTTATAACTGTATGTGTTGTTTGTGTATTTAAAAAAAACATCTCTTATATTTCAATATATATTTTATTTTTATTAAATATAGACATGTAGTCTACTATTTATTCAAGGTTAAATAATTTTAGGAAATTTATTTTGAAACTATTAAATACTTAAATACAATGTAAAACTTATTATATTAACTATAAGTTATTAACTAAATTATTAGTAACTGTTTTATAAAATAATAAATTTAATTAAAAAAGTTATAATGAATTCATATTTTCAATTTTTCAATATTTAAAATTATTTATTAAATTAGTTTTTTAAATAAATACAACAACAAAAAAGTTTTGAAATGATTATATTTAATTAAATAGTTTAATAATATCTTAATAAAAAAAAATAATAATAACAGCGAAACTAAATTATTTAAATCATTTTAGCATTTATTTTACATTTAATTTATAATCTTTTTTAGTGACATAAGTTTTTGTTTAATAAAAAAAAGTTTATATAATTATGATATAATAATTTATAGTTAATAAAATAAAAAAAAGTTAATAATAATTATAATTTATTAATTAACAAACGATTTCAGTATAATATTATTGTATTTTTTATTTATTTAAAGTAAATAGTTTTAAAGTAAAGTATAAAGTTTAAATTTTAATTAATTATTATAATATATATATATATAATGATTATAAATATTGTAATAAATAGCTAATAAAAGTAAATATAATGTGATTATGTAATGTCAAACACAACAACAATAATACTATATATAGTAATACTTATAATTTATTTGCAAATCAATTGTTATAATAATAATAATAATTGTATTCAAAAAAAAAATTATTAATAAAATATTTTTTTTTAAAAATTAATTAAATAAATATTGAATAAAAAACTTAAAACATTTGTTTGTTTACTAATATTGTATTCAAAAAAAACCAGTTGAAAATGCTATAAGCATTGCCATGAACAAACTTTGATGGCATAAAATATGTTCGCACTTTATTATAGAATAATAATTTAAAATTATTAGATATCAAATGGTTCAGAATGAGAAATTAAATTCAACTATAGACATGTAGGGTATTTAATGATTGAGCATGACAAAATAAACTAGGGTTCAACCCCAACTTATCATGTAGGGTATCTAATGATTAAATATGACAAAATAAACTCAACTATAGACTTGTTGGGTATGAAATGGTTCAGAATGAGAAATTAAATTCAACTATAGATATTTAGGGTATCTAATAATTCATCATGGCAAAATAAAATCAAATATAGTCATGTTGGGTATCAAATAATTGAGCATGACAAAATAAACTCAACTATAGTCATGTTGGGTATGAAATGATACAGAATGAGAAATTAAATTCAACTATAGGCATGTAAGGTATCTAATGATTAAATATGACAAAATAAACTCAACTAAAGTCATGTTGGGTATAAAATGATTCAGAATGAGAAACATTACCTTACATTACCATACATTACCATACATTACCATACATTACCAAACATTACCAAACATTACCATACATTACCATACATTACCATACATTACCATACATTACCATACATTACCATACATTACCATACATTACCATACATTACCATACATTACCATACATTACCATACATTACCATACATTACCATACATTACCATACATTACCATACATTACCATACATTACCTTATATTACCATACATTACCATACATTACCATACATTACCATATATTTAATTATTTATACTTTGCCGCCATTTTTTGAAAAAAAAATAATTTTAATTTAATATCTTATTTTTGATGCTTTATGCAATTTTAAACGTTAAAATTTACATTTATTTTATACTAGCCGCCATTTTTTAAAATATAAAAAATAATATTGATTTATTATCTTATTTTTTAATGCTTTATGCAATTCTAACGTTAAAATTTTTTTTTAAATTTTTTTATACTAGCCGCCATTTTTGAAAAAAAAATTTTGATTTATTATATTTTATTTTTTATTCTCTATGCAATTCTAGACGTTAAAAATTTTTACCTAAAATTTTTTTTACTTTAGCCGCCATTTTGTCTATGTTCTCGAGGAGATATCAAAATTTTAATGCATATTTTTTCAGCTTGTTTTTGATCCTTTATTCAAATCTATACTTAATAAAAAAATTTCTAAAAATTTTTTTACTTTGGCCGCCATTTTCTTTATGTTCCCGAAGAGATATCAAAATTTTAATGAATGTACCCTATACCTTATTTTTGATGATATAACCGAAACTGAAATCAAAATTTCAAAATTCCAAACTTGAAAGCGACAGACACACACACACACACACACACACACACACACACACACACACACACACACATATATATATATATATATATATATATATATATAGATTTCAGTGAACTACTTTTTTTAAAAAAAAGTTTGTTCGAAAACAATGAAATAAACAATACATTCAATACATGTATAACTTCACTGTAAAACACTGTCACAAAAACAATCAATAATAACGTCACTTAAAACTTCAGTAGTATTGAATGCATTGAATGTGTTATTGATTTAAATACTGTTTAATTTGTATTCAAACGGGAGTTTCACTTGTATTTGACGTACACTATGGCTGCTATGGCTATACAATAGACAACTATATTATTGTTATTGTTTGACATCAAAACAAAAACAATTTTTTTGGAGTTTTTATTAATTTTGTTATAATTATTGCAAATATTATTTCAAAAAATGTGTTCAATAAGTGATAGATTAAGTGAATTGAAAAGTATTTTCAATAAATTAAATCAATTGAAAAGTTTAACAAAAAGTTTACAACAAATTAGTGAACAATTATTGTGTGAAACAAGCGATCAAATGAATGGCAAACTAATTACAAATACTTATGTTTTGAACAAATCTGTGAAAATCATTGATTATAACGATTATTATGACTGCAATAGTGATGACAACACACGTGTGAAAAACAATAACACGCGATTTACGTGCTTTTGGCCCAAATGTCGGTACAATACTAACTTTAAACAGAATTTACTTAAACATCAATTGATTCATTCAATTGACAAACAATTTAAATGTGATTTTAATGATTGCAATAAACAATTTTTCAATAATAATAGTTTGCAACATCATAAAAATGTTAACCATTTAAATATAAGATTTATTTGTAATGTTAATAATTGCAACAAAAAATTTACAACAAAACAACATTTAATATCACATAAAACAGCTGTTCATTATAAAAAGCAATCATTTGTTTGTGATTACAATAATTGTCACAAAGATTTCAACCGAAAATCAGGTTTCAAGAAACATTTATTGGCTGTACATCTAATGCATAGACCATTTAAGTGTGATGTCGAGTATTGCGACAAATTATTTATATATAAAAGCAATTTAAATAAACATAAATTAATACATTTGTATAAAAATCAATTTCAGTGTTCAGTTAAGGATTGTTTGAAAAGTTTTACAACAAATCATTGTTTACAACAACACATATCGAGAGATCATCCAATTGAACCCAAATTTAAATGTGATTACAACGAATGTAGTAAATATTTTTATTTAAAAAAGTATTTGGATCGACACAAATGTAGAGTTCATTTAAAACTAATGACATTCATGTGTGATGTCGACGGCTGTAACAAACAGTTTACCAGTAAAAACAGTCTTTTAAGACATACTAATATTCATAATGGCATCAAATTATTTAAATGTGATGTTTATGATTGTAATAAATGGTTTTCATCGAAAAATGCTTTCGAATATCACAAACATCGGTTTCATTCAAATTAGTTAAAAATAAAAACTTCATTTTAATAAACAATTATAATTTGCAACAATAAAAGTTATTACTTTAATTTACTTACTAAATATGATATAAATTATTACTACTATTAACTATTAACTTATTTGACTATTATTTTTAGTATCATTATTAGAAATATTTTTTTTAATAATCATAAAATAAATGATTTAAATATAAAGTTATTTAAATCTAAAAAAAAAATATTTATAGTTCAAACTTTTTTTTAGTGCTACCAAACAAATCCATGTATTTTAATAAACTAATGTTTTGTCATATTATTTAGCAAATATATTTATTTTTATTTTATTTAATCAATTATTTGTCATATTTTACATTATGATTATAAATTTTTGAAAAGTTTTACAACAAATCATTGTTTACGACAACACATATCTAAAGATCATTCAATTGACCGCAAATTTAAATGTGATTATTATAAATGTAGTAAATCTTTTTGATTCAATGTGTAATTTGTATCGACACAAACGTATTGTTCATTTAAAAATAAAGCCATTCATATGTGATGTCGACGGCTGTAACAAACAGTTTGCCAATAAATATAATTTTTTATTACATATTAATAGTCATAATGGCATCAAATTATTTAAATACAATATTAATGAATGTAATAAAAGTTTTTCGTCACAACTCTTAATTATCATAAACATAGGATTCATTGATTAATTAATATAAATAAATAAAAATATTTAAACCAAAAAAAAAAATAAAAATAAAGACAATATATAACATATTGTAACGGTCTAATGGGACTTCTTGGCTACTATGAGTACTGTTAGTATACTACTACCCCATTATCTACTACGTATGTATTTAAGATAAAGTACAGACTTACATCTGATTCGGTAGTGGTGGGGAATTGTTCTTCTGTTACTGTTCCGTCGGCAACGACTCCGTATATTATTGTTCTTCTGTTATTTTTCCGTCAGCAACGACTCCGTATATTATTGTTCTTCTGTTACTGTTCCGTCGGCAACGACTCCGTATATTATTGTTCTTCTGTTATTTTTCCGTCAGCAACGACTCCGTATATTATTGTTCTTCTGTTACTGTTCCGTCGGCAACGACTCCGTATATTATTGTTCTTCTGTTACTGTTCCGTCGGCAACGACTCCGTATATTATTGTTCTTCTGTTATTTTTCCGTCAGCAACGACTCCGTATATTATTGTTCTTCTGTTATTTTTCCGTCAGCAACGACTCCGTATATTATTGTTCTTCTGTTACTGTTCCGTCGGCAACGACTCCGTATATTATTGTTCTTCTGTTACTGTTCCGTCGGCAACGACTCCGTATATTATTGTTCTTCTGTTATTTTTCCGTCAGCAACGACTCCGTATATTATTGTTCTTCTGTTACTGTTCCGTCGGCAACGACTCCGTATATTATTGTTCTTCTGTTATTTTTCCGTCAGCAACGACTCCGTATATTATTGTTCTTCTGTTACTGTTCCGTCGGCAACGACTCCGTATATTATTGTTCTGTTGTTTTTCCGTCAGCAACGACTCCGTATATTATTGTTCTTCTGTTACTGTTCCGTCGGCAACGACTCCGTATATTATTGTTCTGTTGTTTTTCCGTCGGCAACGACTCCGTATATTATTGTTCTTCTGTTACTGTTCCGTCGGCAACGACTCCGTATATTATTGTTCTTCTGTTATTGTTCCGTCAGCAACGACTCCGTATAGTGTGGTTCTTCTGTTACTGTTCCGTCGGCAACGACTCCGTATAGTGTTGTTCTTCTGTTACTGTTCCGTCGGCAACGACTCCGTCGGCCACTGGTCGGTCGGTGACAGATATTGTGTCTTCACTTGTTATCTCCTTTTGTGGGATCACTTCCTCAGTCTCAATGAATTTTCATACAACGTTAAATAAAACTAATAATAATAACACATATTTTGTTTTTAAAACATTTATTCTGATGGAAACAATTTATCTGATCTTTACTGATACACTGTTAGTACTCGACTCGCTCCGGGACCTCACAACACAACAGTTTTGTTGGTCAGTACGTTTGGGTGGGGTTTTGACTACTAGAACACATACCGATACCATTTTAGGAATGGTATGTTATGTTTTAGTCAGTGCTGTGTGCATAACAACTCTGCTAAAATTATAATCTTAAAATAGTTTGTTTATTTTAAAATAAACTGCTGTTTTATCGGCCTCCTGACCATCAGTTCAGTCCCTGAGCTGAGCCAACATTTTATTTTTTATATATTTTTTTTGTATTTTAGAATGCTTAAAACAACACACAAATTAATAACAACTATAAGATAATAATAATAAACATCAAACGCTTAAATTGCTACAATAATTAAAGCAGATAAATAAATAAAGCTAAATTAAATAAATTAAATATTTAAAGTCGTATTGATCACTAAGAGAGTAATCAATGCGAGTCCAAATATTCTACGCGTAGATCTTCAAAACCGCCAATGTAGAACTCCTCCTCTTCATTGGTTTGACGACGTCGATACAACAGCCGGTGAAACGATATCTTCATTTCCCACTGTCAAAGAATTAACGAACCGTGGAAGTTCGCAGACGACCACTCCTTTATCAGGGATCTCATAAGCTTTCCCTGTATTATTATCACTATCAGTACGCAGACTGATTTGTGAACATGAAACACCATTGGTTTCATGCGAGATATCGCTGATAGTTGGGCTATTATTATCCTCAAAATATTCTGTTTCGATAGGGTCTCTTAAATACCATAATTTAAGTTGTTCTATAGGGACTTTAGATCTTTCTTTTGGGTCTGAAAGACTTTCAATAGTATAGTTGTTTGGTGGGTCACCGTGTATTTTGACCACTTTATATGGTCCAAATTATTTTAACTGCATTTTAGTGTTGACCCCCTTTTGTCGTAAAAGTTTGTATCGTCCAACCGTGTCTCCGATAGTGAAAAGTTGTGGACTTCGTTTTTGATCGTAATAGAATTTTTGTTTGTCCTGAGCGGACTTTAGAAACTCTCGGGCAACTTCCCTGGCGTCGGCTAAATAATCGCCAGTTGTTTGCTTTGGGCTGTCGAATGGTAAACCAAAGGCAACATCTATGGGTTTGCGAACGTGAAAACCATGCATTAAATAAAATGGGGATTTTCCAGTAGAAGATTGAGTGGATGCGTTGATTGCAAACTCTATGTACGGAATAACCGATGACCAGTTTTCTTGATTGCTGTGACAGTATAATGAGAGAGAATTTATTATCGTCCTGTTTGTTCTCTCCACTAGTCCTTGTGTTGATGGTTTATAAGGAGCACAGAGACTATGTTGTGTTTGAAAGCTTTGAAACACGACTTCAATTGCTTGCGATATTAATTCCCTTGCCTGGTCAGTCAATATACGCGTTGGACAGCCAAATCTTAAACAAATTTGTGTTATAAAGAACTCAGCTATTCCTTGTGGTTGCCTATCTTTGATTTTTCCCAGAATTACAAATCGTGTAGCATAGTCGACTGCAACAATGAGATAACGATAGTCATTGCTACGGGGTAACGGTCCGACCAGATCCATGCCTATAAGGTCCATTGGGTGTTCGATAGAAATTGAATGTAGTAATCCTCTCGGATATGTTGTCTCATGTTTACGTCGTTGACAACAATTACAGCTTCTTACGAATTTATCCACATCTTTCTTTCTCTCCGGCCAATAGAATCGACGATAGACTTCACTCATAGTGCGATCTCTTCCCATGTGTCCTGATGTAAGTGATCCGTGTAAATCGGAAAGAACTAATTCTCTCAAGTGTTTTGGTAAGCAAAACAAGTAAACAGGGTGTCCCTCAAAGTAGAATATTCGGTAAACGCTTCCATCAATAAGTACATGTCTTTTTTGTGTTTCTAATTCGTTTCTTTCCAATGATTCTATGAGAGACCGAGTCCAAGAATCCTTTAGTTGTTCTTCTCGGGTGTTTATTAATTCTTGAGCGTTAGACTCTGTTATTTGATTATTATGTATTTTAACAGTTTGGACACTCGTTAAACTATTTAGTGTGAATTCCCAGCCAAAATCTTCGAATGATTTGATATCCGAGAAATGTATAATTTCCTTTCTCGCACGCTCTATATTGTTTAAAATACATTCTTTAGACTTGCATAGCGTTATTGAAGAACATTTAGCTTTTGACGGCTTAATGGCTTTACTATCGATTAACTCTTGTTCTATTATCGGAAGTCTTGACATACAGTCGCTGTTCTTGTGAAGTGACCCAGATTTATATTCTATGCGTAAGTTTGGAATTAAGTGTTGTATTTCTAAAGCGTATCTTCCAAGTCTTCCGTTAAGATTTTTCATTGTTGTAAGAAAACAAAGACTGTGATGATCTACGCGAACTGTAAATGGAGCGTTGTTAATGTATTGTTGTACGGCTCTGATGCCTTTTACTAGCGCTAGGGCTTCTTGATCGGTGACACAATAGTTCTGTTCTCTCGGACTAAATTTGTAACTTCCGTATAACAGTACTCTTTCGATACCGTTCTGTAACTGATGTAAGACCCATCCGGCGGAATATTTACTAGCGTCTGTGTAGAGAATTATCGGCCCATCGGGCTTATAGTGACCAACGACAGGGTATGTAGACAATTTTTCTTTTAATTTATTAAATGCAATATCACATTCATGTGTCCAATTAATTTTGATGACCTTTGCAGCGATTGTCTTTTTTAATAAATCTGTGATTGGTTTAGCTATCTTTGCGAAGTCTTTAATCAAACATCGATAATAATTACATAATCCTAAGAAGCGTCGCACGTGTTTTAGTGTCTTTGGTTCAGGCATAGTTGTTATCTTCTCGACGTTAGTAGGGTTAGGGCTGATACCGTCCATGCTTACGATATATCCTAGATACTGTAATTTCTTTGCTAAGAATTGACATTTCTTTGAATTAACGCGTAGATTTGCTTGTTTGAGGCGGTCAAAGGCAAGATCTAAGTGCTTGAGATGTTCTTCAAAAGTCTTAGAATAAACCACTATGTCGTCTAAATATACTAGGACAAACTTGAATAAATATCCAGCGAAAGCCTTCTGCATCATTCTTTCGAAAGTAGCCGGTGCGTTGGTTAGACCAAAACTTAAGACGTTATACTCGTAAAATCCTTCGCTGCATATGAATGCAGTTTTGTGTTTGTCCTTTTCTGCTATTTTGATTTGATGAAATCCGGAAAACAGGTCGAGATTGGAGTAATAATTACTGGACCCCAATGCATGCAACAAATCGTCTATTAGTGGCAACGGAAAGCGGTCTTTAATGGTTGCAGTGTTGAGTTCTCGATAGTCAATGCAAAATCTCATGTCTCCATTTTTCTTGTAAGCTACTACTACAGGGGCGGCATAACAGCTTCTTGACTCGCGAATTAATCCTTCTTTTAATAGTTGTTGCACATGATTTTTGATAAATTCAGCCTTGATTGGGTTCGTGTGATACGGTTTCCTATAGAAAGGCACATCTGTGGTTAATTCAATAGTATGCTCCAAAATGTCAGTCGTGCCTATGTCTTTTAAGGAGGTGACAAAGAAATGCCGTTTTGTTATTAAAAAGTCTTTCATTTGATTGAATTCATTGGTGTTTGTTCTATCTATCATGCTGTCAATGTCAACTTCTTCAGGTATATCGATAAGATCTCTTTCTTCAATTTCATAATCCGTAGTGTCATCCATATGTATATTCATAATTTTTAACTTTGTTTTTTCTTCGGTTATTGTGAGCATCATTGAGCTAATGATGTCTTGCGTGTAGTTGTCATCAGGTTGGTAGTAAGGCGACATAGTGAGTAGCTCATTGACATCCATAGTGTCGGTAGGATCGGGTAATTTAAAAGTAATTTTTGGTGCATCTTCTGTTAGGTTTATTATGTCAATATGTTTATTTATAAAGTCCATTCCTAATAAAATTTCTTCGTTTTGACCAAAATGTAATAACATGTCTTGATTAAACTGATAAGTATTTTGGCCTTCTTCTATAGTAAATACTAATGGACTCCAGTACGATATGATTTGTTTATGTCCGGCAATCATTTCTGCTACATAATTAATTTTTGTTTTGTGAATTTGTAATTTGGAGTTGCGGGCGGTATCTATAGGCATAAGTGATCGCTCACTTCCTGTATCCAAAAGCGTTAGATATTTAATTGAGTTAATTGTTATATAAATTTGTAAAGTATTTGAAGGCGAACTTCGATAAATTCGATGGGGTACAACGCCTACAGATTGTACCTTCGCGACTAGTTTCCCTGTTTATTACGCGGACATTGTGGGGATTTATGACCCACCTCTTTGCATCTGTAGCATACCGGTTCCTTTTTGTCTTTTGTACAGGTATTTGACATGTGACCGTATTCGTGGCAATTCCAACATTGAATATTTCCTCGAGTGTCACGTACAACGTTCGATGGGCGTGCCACATCTTGTCTTTGATTGCCAGCGGCTGTTTTGGGAATAGTACTCTGCGGATTTCCTCCGAAAGCTCTAGCGTTTCGCAAGTCGTTACGTAATCTTCGTAAGTCCATTCGTATTGTCTGTAATTCTTGAGAGTGATCTATACCCATAGTTGACACGGCATTGGGGCCAATAAGTTTTTCTTCCAAACATTGTCTTTCTATGGGGACTACGACTTGTATTAACTCTTCAATTGAGTTTATTTGTGTTGGTAGTTTGCTACGGATAGGATAAAGTAAGCCTTTTCTTATCAGTTCAATGCCAAGTTCCTCTGGTATCGGATGGCTACAGTAGGATATCATGCTTTCTTTTTCCATAATGTATTTCTTCGCACTCTCATTGTTAGTTTGCTTAAAGTCGACCAATTGTTCGAAACTGCATTCGAAGTGATCTGTGTGTCTTGCAAGAAATACAGCTTTTGCTTCTGGCCAGTTATTTAATAGATTAGATTTCTTTAGTTTGGAGTAGTAGTCGTAATAATCTGTTTTGTCAAAGCAATAAAACAGGTGGTTTAGACGATCATAGTCGGTGTATCCAGCGGTCGCGTTTTCATACTTTTCGATCCAACGTTTAATGTTGAAAGGATCATAGGGTGGACAATTATTTTTGTTAAGACTATAAGGAGCCCGATATCTTGTTAAGTCTATGTCAGAAATTGTTGGTGCTGTTGGCAGGTCGGTCTGTTGTGGATTGAATCCGTGTAAGTCCGTGAATTGGTTAGTGTATCGTATTGGTTTATCATTATACAGTGGCGGAGTCTGAATCTCTTTACTTGTTGATTCTCTTGTTAAATCGATAGCGTGTGGCATAGGCGCGGCGGCGGTGATAGTTGATAACTCTTCTAATATTGCGTCGGGGTTAAGCATCTAGGCAAATAATTGGTTAATTAATGAGTGAATAGACTTAGACGTGTATCGCATTAACGATACATCGCCCGCACAAAATCGTATGACAGGTTATGTCAGGTTTGATTTGATTTGTGGTAGGTAGTTGCCATGATATTCTGTGAATGGGTAACTTGACATTAAGGTTGTATTTCTTAACAATTCTCCCCAAATTATCTAACCCAACTATCATAACCAATTCCGCTAGTTCCAGGTGTTTGTTTCGTATTAACCATTGATTGTAAAGGTTTACTACTTCAACACGACATACATCTGGTCCAAAATCAGTTTCAACTATTGAATTTTCGCTGTTAAGTCCTTTCATTAGCGGAATTCTTAAATTGATTGTTTCAAAAAGCTTATATCTGAAGTAATGAGCTTTATGTTCGAGACTGATAACCAGTGCAAAATTGTTTGATGTACTGCGCGAAGTACATTGACCTTCATAAGATGCTAATCGTTTTGTCCTAAAGTAGGCCAGTTTTACATATAGACCTAACATAACTATACAAGTTATTACGAATAGAAAGTTGATAGTGATATCAAAGCTTCCAACATATGTAGTTATACTATCGAAAGAGAGCGCATCAGTTCGACGACTGTGGACAATTAACACTGTTCCAGCTATGCGTCCAAATGGTCTTGTATATGTCATTATTCCAAATAACACAATCAGAGTCGCAAAAGTTTTCAAGCAATCGGCGATTATAGTTATATAAGTGTAAAATGTGGTGTGTTCTTCATGTGAAACAAAGTTATCATCAATATCGATCACCATCGCTTCCAGTTCTTTGGTTGATTCCATTAAATAATTTGAAATTGCAGTGAGTTTGGAATTATCAAATTCTACCTGTAGTTTGTATCTGTCTGGATCAAAGATACGAAAATTTCGCTTCCTTCCTCTTATTTTCGAGAAAATATCTTGATCTGGTGTGAATGACGCGTATTTTGCAAAGTCATCAATTGTCTCTTGATTTACTGTATTTATGGTTTCGTTGCTTTCTGAACGCATTTCCCTATCATATGGTCCAATAAGTGTTAGTTTGAGTGATGGGATAAAGACTTCATTAAATGGTGGGATAGTAACGACGTCAGCGAACCCACTGTTTATTATTTCGGTGTCCAACCCGCGTTTGTTAATTAATACGTAATTGGGTATGATTTTTGAGTGCAGTATAAATTTATTACTCGTTATGGCAATAGGTAAGTAGGTTTTTATATTTCGCTGCATGAGTTTGCATTCTTGAACTATTAATGAAGCAGACCAGTCCATCAGAGCCTGGCTGCAATCAGAGGGCATTCTAAGAGTGTGAGACTGAAAGGTGAAGCAAACTTCATTAGCACCTGTAGCCTTACACGCAAAGTCAGTTTTATAAGACTCTCTATGTAGGCGTTGATTATGTACCAGCCATAGGCTGATTGGGGTGTCTATGACCACTAGATTGTTGTTGTCTTTGGTTGTATTGCCACATATAGATTGATGGCAAGGAAATCCGGTTGAGCGAAGCGCTACCATATCAAATTTGTTTGGCTTGATTGGCTTTCGAAGAGGTATTTGTAAGTGGACATATAAAGCATTTTCAGTCAAGTCAATTCGATAAGTTACGAGGGGCAAAACGTAATATAGATGGTAGTCTTCATAGTCGATTCCAAGTTCATATGTGTATTGTATGTGTTCTTTTATACCATCAAGTATCGGTTTTAAACTTGTCCAAGGAATTAGTTGATGACTAAGAACCGATCTTCTTAGATCTGCCATTATGTTTTCAAAGTTTTGAAACATATCCATGATAAGCAATGATAGTTGTTGCAGTGCGTTTAATTTTAAAATTTTAAACATGTTTGTGTGAGTGAGTAAAGCTAATAAATATTGCTGTTCATTAAGCAAATCAATCTCTCTTTCAACAAAGTCGGAGAGAGCTCTTAGTTGATTCTCCGTAGTAGTCTTCAAACTTTCTAACTTCTGATTTAGAAGTCTATTACTTTCGTCCAACACATTATTTATCCCTTTTAGTTTATCCCTCAAAATTTCGATATTATTCTTGTTTAGATCAAGTTGCCCTTTGAGTTTTCTAAAATCATTCTCCAATTCCCTGATATCGGAATCCTGGTTCACATTCCAACCGGCTAAGAATGCTATTCCGGAAGCTATCGCGACCCCAGCACCCACAACCGCCATCGTTATTGGTTCGAATCGCTGCACCCTTATTAATTGTCTTTCTTTAAATTGTGTATGAGCTGACTTTAATGTCAATATTGTCGTTTCCATTATGCTTTTAACCTCATTTTCAAGTTGGTTACAACTTTCATTTAGCTGCTTATACAGATCTTTCGAATTTTCGTCAAATATCTTTTTTGTAATGTTGTCATTAAGTAATGCAAGAAAATCTAAACAATCAGTTGGCATAACTGTGTTAATAAGTTGAGGTCTGAAAGTCGGTAGCTCGACACGTATAAAGTGATCCCAAACTGAGTCAAAGACGTATCCGACTCCATTGCGTATAAATTGTACTCCAAATATTCCTGCTTTGGTAACATAGTCTTCACTTAGAAAGGACGGGTTATAAGTGAGTAGTTCATCCTTTGTTGTTATTATTGTTGATTCGTTATTGAATTGTTCGGGAATAAATGATTGGTTTAAGTGTTTAGTTAAAAGTTTTCGTGAAGTTTTTCTTTGTCTTATACTTTCGATAAATCGTTGTTTATGTATCTCGTCGTACACGCCTACGTTAGGGAATCGAGCAAAATCGTAGGTACCGAATGGTAAATCATCCATTGCTACGTGATAATCATCATCAGTGTGTGCATATGAAAAAGTGCTTTGAAGTCTTTGTAAGTTTTTGGTTTTATCGAATCTATTAGGGTCATCTTCTAACAAGTATATGGCTTCAGGTTCGGGACCAAATTCGGTTTTGGAGATGGTTAATATAGCTGCATGTTTATACAGAGCTGGATCTGTACTTATAGTTGTACCCAATAAATTATAAACTCGTAAATCCTTGCCTGTTATTTGAGCGTCTTTGAGAAACAACATTCGCCAAGCCTTAAAAAATATAATCAATTCAAGACCATCCATACATTTCCTGCAGTGTGTTTTGTATACGGATTCATCACAGCCTACAGGGGTGGGTGGACAACTCCATATGTCGAGATCAGCCCCAGTTACGTTTAAAAAATACGTATCAAAAGGGTCTCGTATAAAATGCCTTGTCTCGTTATAACACCATGTATGCATAGATAAGATATTGTCTTTGTAATCTTCCGCTGTCATATAGCTATCCAGGTTTATAGTCTTATCTTCCGAGCCAAATGTTCTACGCGACCACGATTTTGGTAGGGACGGAGGTCCTCGCGACAAGACATTGGATAAGATGAAGCAAAGCAGTAAAAGTATAATCGTCGAAGACATTGACTGTAAAGTATAAAGTAGCGTAAAGTTAATCTAACAATCGGGTTCATAATCAGGTTCAAAGTTGTCGTAAAATCTTATTAAAGGAGAGTCAGGGCATCTAATTGTAATCCCCAAAGTTTGTCGAGTCGGGTCGACCCAGTGATCACTCGGGATTAATTTATAGAGTTGGAGGGTAACGCATGCATCAGTTACAGGACTGTGAGATTTAATTGCTTTGTTGTTTTGAATGTCTGTATCCAATATGTACTTGGCTAGCCATTCCAATTTTACTGATTGTATTCCGGCGTCCATTGGTCGACGATAGTAGTCTTGTATGTCCCTGTAGTTAACTTCAGATTGTTTTATTTCCAAAGCTTTAAGGTCGCTTTCATGATTACAGGTGACTAAAATTTTGTTTTGAATTATTTTAAGAAAGTTAGACCTAGCCACTTATCTCACCATCATCTGATCTGAATGTTCCTTTAAGTCTCTTAAGTTATAACCAGTTATTGGTTTCCAACAGTTGATGCGACCGGTCGTCGGGGGTGACCAGAATGAATGATATATCAGTTTGTAGTCGGGAACGTGTGATCGCCCCTTCAAATGTTTTCTATCTCTTTTTGGCACTTCACCCATTAATGCTACGCGTATTGCGATTGGTTTTCCCTTTTTTGCGTTATTGGGTATAAGATCGGCTGACTCGACATCTACGGCAACAGCAGACATGTTGGGCAACATCGAAAGTGTCTCTTCGTCTATGACTTCCGGCCTACTTATAGTATCTTCTGGTCTAATGTGAGTTCGACAAACAAATATCGATTTTCTACATTCACTACAATTTGTTTTATCAGGTATACTAAAATGATTATCATATTCACTGATTATTGACTCTAAATTGATTTCATGATAATCGGCTATTCTTGATAGTTCATGTTTATAGAATTCTAATTTTAATCGACAATCGTTATATCTTTCCATAGCTTGTATATGATAATTAGTTAGTGTTGTTAACCAATATTCAGAAAATCTGAATTGAATAGGTTTAGGAAACACAATTACAGGAAACTGAGGTTTGACAGCTACATTAAATGTTGGTTTCCCCTTCTTAACCTTTTCAACCTGTCGGTATAGCTCTTTCCTAATGTAAGTAATTTTCTCTCTTTCTTTAGTGACTTCTCTCTTAATCTGACGGTAGTCGGGAAAATTCTTTTCGATTTCGTTGATAATTTGTTTTGTTTGGTTTGACATCTAATGTAAATGTAAGATCAATGCGGGCCTTGATTATCAAAGTCTACATTAACTATTAACCTACTAATTTAAAATTAACTCAAAACAAACTTGTCAACAACTGATTTTATATATTTGGTAGAACCTCCCCTCTTTGTATTAACATTAATCTAATAACCTTTCATACCCGAGTCCATACATTCATACAACAAACACAATTCATTAATTTGCATAAAACATTTATTTTAAATAGATCAACAAACAAAATACATTAGTTATAATTATAAGACATTTTTATTGTTATTCTAACAGCATTTTTTGAAACAAATAAAACATTTATTATTTTGGAGTATTGCGGCATGATCGGGTTTAAGAGGGCATATTAATCGGAGTCCTGGTTCCATTTCAATCAGGTTCCGGACTTGTAGCCTTCTCAGGTTCCTGTATTTTTCATAATGTTTCCAGGTTTCGGGCCGTTCTTCTCGTCTGCTACGTTGATGCCTCTCGATGTTATCCGAACTTTCGGCCACTGTACGTAAGTGTAGTCGTAATTGCACTCTCAGTTCTCCAATCCTCCTTGTTTGTTCTAAGTTGATCGGATTCGGGTTTTCGGCGATGTATGCCTCTATGGCTTCTACTCTTGCCTTAACACGTCTGTAAAGTTTGTTGATATTTCTTCGTATCTTGCGTAAAGTATGTTGTGTCGGAAAAATCGACTCGTTTGGATCGAATGGCCCGTCGCTGTCACTGCCCGCAACATCCATTTCCTGACTTTGGGTATTCGACATCTATTAGTAGGGTAGGTAGGTGTAAACAAAGAAAAGCATTAATTCAGGCACAAACATTTAATATTCAGTATTACATCTGGGTTTAATGTCGATAAGCAAGTAAAAAGGTAAATATTTTAGTCAGTTGAGTTAAATGGCAACTGAATAGGCGACAACTTATGAGTGTTAAAATGTTCCACCATTTTACTTATTGATGAAAACATCAATGGACAACCGGATTGATCGCATTTAATGGTACTCGTATTAACACTTGATTGTGTCCGAACTTGGTTAACTCGAAATCTTGTAATTAAAGGTGGTGATGGTGTCGGGACATAGGGTGTCATTGACGAGTTACTTATATCATCAAGACTTATTGTGTCGGGATCTCTAGTTGGTTTACATAAGTTATGGTGTTTTTCCCATTCGGTTAATGAGCCAAAAGATTGTATACAAAACAAACAATCAAAGTTAGTCTTTCCGTGTTGACGTCTTTCGTGTTCGTTTAAAGTAATGATAGAATCGAATTTTGCAAAACAATTCAAACAAGGATATCGGGGTTGATGACGAAGATAAACGTGAATGCTCAAGTCTTCTTCAGTTAAAAATTGTTCGTCGCAACCTTCCTTTTGACAACTTATTAATTGTAAATCCATCGGTGAGTATTCTGGAGATCGATGACCGTTATTCATTGTAAGAGATAAGGTTTCACGCGATGTGTCACTATCTTCCAGTGTTATTGTCTCGGGGTTTATCCGAACTGATCTACAAATTATGTTATGTGAATCCAAATCTTTCTTTGTACTGAATTTTTCATTACAATAGATGCAATCAAACAAATTCAACCCATGATGAGTTTCCTTGTGGTCGCGCAAGGTTTTGGGTGATCTGAAGTCTTTGTTGCAATCACAACACCTATATGAGGTTGGAAATTTTCGAAATTTAATTTTATGATTAAGTTGACGATGTAGAACAAGATCTCCCTTCTCAATGAAAAATTCGGGGCATAGGTCACACTTCCTTGCCGACTTGAGTTTTCGGTTGTGCATAGCTTTCTTGTGATTGTATAAATCGTAGCCACTTGAGAATTTCCTTGCACATAATAAACAATAAAATGTTTTTGCTTGTTTGTCAAGTTTGGGTGTTTTCATTATATTTTCTGTCAAACGTTTAGTCCGTTCAACTAAAAGATCAGATGGTAATTTGGGCCTGCCGTTGTTGAGCTGACGAATACAGTCAGCCGAGTAAGTGTCGAGATGTCTAAACGATGCGTTTTGCCAGCAAAATCTTTGATCACATGAGCCTGTAATGCAATGATACTTAGGATCTCTGTTGTGTTTATAAACTAAATGGTGATCGAGTTTCTCTTGATTTATAAATGTCTCATCACATTTATGACACGTGCCATGTTCTAGTTTTCCGTGTTGATTTAGTTCTTTTATAGTATGAAATATTTTGCTGCAGTTTTCATCATTGCACGCAAAAGAAGTTTGTATTAATTTTGGCCAATTATTGTCGCCACTATACTTAGTAGTCGTAAATGTTTGAAGCAAAGTGTTACCGTGAGTATTATTAGACTGGTGACAAACAATTGGGACTTTGTTTTTATAGAATGGACTATTTATTCTCTTCTTGTCCGGTAACTTCATAACATTTAGCTCATCATTGCAGTGCCTACTTTCAACTTGATGATTATGTAGTTTTGTGTAATCATAGAATTCTTCGCTGCAGTTGTTACAAATTATTGGTGGTTCAAACCCGTGATGTAGCATTTCTCCTATGAATTTGTGTGCTTGGAAAGCGCTAAAATCGTGTTTGTAGACCAAATGTTTGTAATATAAACCCGGTTCAATAAATTTCCCTCTACATCTCACGCATTCGATGGCTTCTAGACAACGTCGGTCATTAGGCGTAAATATATAGGTTATCACGTTTGTCTTTTCTGATTTGTCACGTATTAGTTCTTCAACTCTAGACAATGAATCCCTACTGTAGCTACTATCGTCATATAGGCCCGACATTGTATACTGTTGAATATTAAAATCATGTTAGTTGCTGTATATGTAAATGTTAATATATAAAATAAGTAAAGCATAAAATGTTAGGTATAACATCGGGTGACCGGCCTTGTTTTCACCGAAAACACCTAAGTATACCTTAGTGTTAAGCATATTACAGATACTACATACACACACAATAGAATACACAATACTACACACAAATTGCATCTGACATTTATAAGCTGTGAAGCGGACGCCCAGCAGTGCCGTCACACGGGTCGCCTACTCACAACATTTTTTAAATGTCAAGTGCTTTAACAATGGACTCGGCGTATGTAGGAGTCATTAACTCTAATTGTTTTCTGGTTGAATTATTCATAACCTTAATAACCGGTATGTTTTCTGGTAGATTTTCTAACCATTGATTATAATAATGATTAAGCTCAAGGAGGTAAGGGACACGGATGTAGCCACTTTCCTCGGCCCGCGCTCGACAATATATATTGCTAGTGAGTTTATCTATAGGTGTCTCAACATAAACTACTAGATCGTATTTCAAGGCGTCCGCATATTGAGATAACTGTTCATTAACTATAGCATCAAACACCTCGCTCTCATAATTAGACATGAGATGTTGATCAACAAGTGTGGGTTTAAAGACGCGAATCGCGGAGAAATACGATCTTTCCATAACCTTAATGTCACTACCATCACGTGGCAACGCTCGGTGATGGTCAATCATTGTAAGTGCAACATAACTTTCAAATAAAAAGGCTCTCTTTTCAGGTTTCCTATAGTAGGCTTTTAATAAGTTAAGGCCGTTTAGGTCTCTCCACTTATCTATAGGTTCATTATGTATAGAAAGTCTGTTTGCTATTTGAGATTGACTTAAATAATGACTAAAGGTTGTCTTTCCTGACCCTATATTCCCTTCCAATAATATAGTTTTATACATTATGATACTTATAAAATTATAGCCCAATATCAACGACGGTATACCACTAGGCCTTATTAATTACTAAAATTAGAATAATAAAATAATTGAAGTGAACCGGTTAGATAATTAATTGATAAGATAATAAAATTAAATCGTGGAATGGTTTGTTTCGATTGAGCAACTATACTCAAGTGTTTTTAGCTTAATGTTTAACAAGTAAATCAAAAGTGAACTACTACGGCCGATTGTAATTCACAATTACATATACTTATTTATAAATTATTAAATTAAATCGTTATATAAATTTAAAGAAAATAAAAACATAAAATAAAAGGATAGGTTTTTTGTTTCGGATACACCTCGACTGCCAGGGCTACTCACCCGGCCCAGGGCACAACTGCCCGGGTTAGTCAAGGGAAGCAAATAATAAAACATAAAAGCAAAATACATTTAAGTCAAATAAATAATAATAAGTTTCAAATTATAAATTAATTAAAACCAATAATTAAAATGTGGGGTTTTGGGAATTTATCATCCCCTACTTCTGAAAATAAGTCTCATGTAACGGTCTAATGGGACTTCTTGGCTACTATGAGTACTGTTAGTATACTACTACCCCATTATCTACTACGTATGTATTTAAGATAAAGTACAGACTTACATCTGATTCGGTAGTGGTGGGGAATTGTTCTTCTGTTACTGTTCCGTCGGCAACGACTCCGTATATTATTGTTCTTCTGTTATTTTTCCGTCAGCAACGACTCCGTATATTATTGTTCTTCTGTTACTGTTCCGTCGGCAACGACTCCGTATATTATTGTTCTTCTGTTACTGTTCCGTCGGCAACGACTCCGTATATTATTGTTCTTCTGTTACTGTTCCGTCGGCAACGACTCCGTATATTATTGTTCTTCTGTTACTGTTCCGTCGGCAACGACTCCGTATATTATTGTTCTTCTGTTACTGTTCCGTCGGCAACGACTCCGTATATTATTGTTCTTCTGTTATTGTTCCGTCAGCAACGACTCCGTATAGTGTGGTTCTTCTGTTACTGTTCCGTCGGCAACGACTCCGTATAGTGTTGTCCTGCTGTTACTGTTCCGTCGGCAACGACTCCGTATATTATTGTTCTTCTGTTATTGTTCCGTCGGCAACGACTCCGTATATTATTGTTCTTCTGTTATTTTTCCGTCAGCAACGACTCCGTATATTATTGTTCTTCTGTTACTGTTCCGTCGGCAACGACTCCGTATATTATTGTTCTTCTGTTATTTTTCCGTCAGCAACGACTCCGTATATTATTGTTCTTCTGTTACTGTTCCGTCGGCAACGACTCCGTATATTATTGTTCTGTTGTTTTTCCGTCAGCAACGACTCCGTATATTATTGTTCTTCTGTTACTGTTCCGTCGGCAACGACTCCGTATATTATTGTTCTTCTGTTACTGTTCCGTCGGCAACGACTCCGTATATTATTGTTCTTCTGTTATTGTTCCGTCAGCAACGACTCCGTATAGTGTGGTTCTTCTGTTACTGTTCCGTCGGCAACGACTCCGTATAGTGTTGTTCTTCTGTTACTGTTCCGTCGGCAACGACTCCGTCGGCCACTGGTCGGTCGGTGACAGATATTGTGTCTTCACTTGTTATCTCCTTTTGTGGGATCACTTCCTCAGTCTCAATGAATTTTCATACAACGTTAAATAAAACTAATAATAATAACACATATTTTGTTTTTAAAACATTTATTCTGATGGAAACAATTTATCTGATCTTTACTGATACACTGTTAGTACTCGACTCGCTCCGGGACCTCACAACACAACAGTTTTGTTGGTCAGTACGTTTGGGTGGGGTTTTGACTACTAGAACACATACCGATACCATTTTAGGAATGGTATGTTATGTTTTAGTCAGTGCTGTGTGCATAACAACTCTGCTAAAATTATAATCTTAAAATAGTTTGTTTATTTTAAAATAAACTGCTGTTTTAATATGTTATTTTATTTGTATTACAAGTTGCTTAACGCTTAACTAACTAATTAGAAATAATATTACAAATTACAGTAGTATTTAATAAAAGTCTTGTATTTTTAAAAATCTAAATTCAATTAAAACATTGATTATAAATATTGTAATAAAAGTAAATATAATGTGATTATGTAATGTCAAACACAACAACAATAATAATAACTTTACAATTTATTTGCAAATAAAATTGTTATAAAAATAATTGTATTGAAAAACTATTTATAAATGAAATCAACTAATTTTTTTATAAAAAATTAAATATTTAATTTTTTAAAAAAAACTATTAAAACATTTGTTTACTAATAAATTATTAGTAATAATATATTCAACAACAAAAAAAATAATGAAATAAACAATACATTCAATGCATGTATAACTTCACTGTAAAACATTTACACAAACAATAATAACGACACTTAAAGTGTATGAATAGAATAGTATAGTATTGAATGTGTTATTGATTTAAATACAATTATTTGTATTCAAACGGGTGTTTCACTTATGTTTGACGTACACTATGGCTGTGCTATTGCTATACAATATAGACAACTATATTGTTGTTATTGTTTGACATCAAAACAAAACAATAGATTGTTTTTTTTTGTAGTTTTTATTAATTTTATTATAATTATTGCAATTAATTATTTTTAAAAAATGTGTTCAATAAGTGATAGATTGAGTGAATTGAAGAGTAATTTCAATAAATTAAATCAATTGAAAAGTTTAACAAAAAGTTTACAACAAATTAGTGAACAATTATTGTGTGAAACAAGCGATCAAATGAATGGCAAACTAATTACAAATACTTATGTTTTGAACAAATCATTGAAAATCATTGATTCAAACGATTATTATTATGACTTCAATAGTGATGACAACACACGTGTGGATAACAATAACACGCGATTCACGTGCTTTTGGCCTAAATGTCGGTTCAATACTAACTTTAAACACAATTTACTTAGTCATCAATTGAGTCATTCAAACGATAAGCAATTTAAATGTGATTTTAATGATTGCAATAAACAATTTTATAATAATAATAGTTTACAATATCATAAAAATGTTAAACATTTAAATATAAGATTTATTTGTAATGTTAATAATTGCAACAAAAAATTTACAACAAAACACCATTTAATTTCACATAAAAATGCTGTTCATTATAAAATGCGATCATTTGTTTGTGATTACAATAATTGTCACAAGAATTTCTACAAAAAATCAGATTTCAAGAAACATTTATTGGCTGTACATCTAATGCATAGACCATTTAAATGTGATGTTAAGTATTGCGACAAATTATTTATAAATAAAAGCGAATTAAATACACATAAATTTATACATTTGTATAAAAATCAATTTCATTGTTCAGTTAACGATTGTTTGAAAAGTTTTACAACAAATCATTGTTTACGACAACACATATCGAGAGATCATTCAATTGAACCGGAATTTAAATGTGATTATAACAAATGTAGTAAATATTTTTATTCAAAAATGTTATTGAATCAACACAAACGTAGAGTTCATTTAAATATAATGATATTCATGTGTGATGTCGACGGCTGTAACAAACAGTTTAACAGTAAATGTAATCTTTTAAGACATACTAATAGTCATAATGACATCAAATTATTTAAATGTACTGTCAATGGCTGTAATAAAAGTTATACATCAAAACAATATCTTAATTATCACAAACATAGGTTTCATTTATTAAAAATAATTTAAAGTATTATTTTATAACAAATACTAAACAATTATTCATTTAAAAAGACATCATATAACAGATATTACTGTTATAATTATTTTTGTATTATAACAAATAACAAGTGTTGTAAAATACAATTAATACTATAAAAAAAATTAAATAAAGATTAAATTGTTAAAAGTGATTATTAAACTAATAACAGTAAATAATTTTTTTTAATTATCAATTGGATTTTATTAATTTATCATTAATAACTATTTTTCTAACATATTATCAATTTGTTATTTATTTAAATTATTTGTTATATTTTTAATATATATATATATATATATACTGTACTGTTTTAGATATTATTAGATTAATTAGATTTGTTATAATAATTATATATTTTTTTAATTAAAAACATTTATGAGAAGTAATTTATTAATTAACAAATGATACTGTATAAAATATATTATAGTATTTTTTTAAAAATTAATTTATCTGTCTATATTTATAAAACTTAATAATAATAAATATTTTAGCTAAAAGCAAATCTAGGTTCATTTTAAAATTATAATAAATTAATAGTTAGTTTTTTTTATAGTTTAAAAAATAAAATTTGATTAAATAATTAAACAACACTTAACACTAATAACGTTATCTAAATGTTTGAATATTTTAATGTGAAATGCATTGAATGTGTTATTGATTTAAATACTGTTTGTTTTGTTGTTGTATTCAAACGGGTGTTTCACTTGTGTGTTGACGTACACTATGGCTGCTATAGCTATACAATACAATAGACAGTAATGTTAAGTTTGTTTGACATATTAAAGCAATTGAATTGTTTTTGAGTTTTTTTTAAATATTTTATATTAATTTTGTTACAATTATTTTAATTAGTATTTTAAAATGTGTTCAATAAGTAAGAAATTAAGTGAATTGAAGAGTGATTTTAATAAATTAAATCAATTGAAAAGTTTGACAAAAAGTTTACAACAAATTAGTGAACAATTATTGTGTGAAACAAGCGATCAAATGAATGGCAAACTAATTACAAATACTTATGTTTTGAACAAATCATTAAAAATCACTGATTATAGCGATTATTATGATTGCAATAGTGATGACAACACACGTATAGATAACAATAATAACTCTCGATTCACTTGCTTTTGGCCCAAATGTCGGTATAAAAGTAATAGTAAAAAACTTTTACATATACATCAATTGAGTCATTCATCGGTTAAACAACTGGAATGTGATTTCAATGATTGCAAACAAATATTTTTAACTATACGTAGTCTACAAATGCATAAAAAAGTCAAACATTTAAATATTAAGTATGTTTGCGATGTTAATGATTGTAACCAAAAATTTACAGCAAAACAATCTTTAAGTAAACATAAATCTAATGTTCATTCAAACAATCGATCATTTGTTTGTGATTACAATAATTGTCGCAAAGCTTTCGCACAAAAACCTGATTTAAAGAAACATCAATTGTCTGTACATTTAAAGCACAGACCATACAAATGTGATGTCGAGTATTGCGATCAAACATTTGCAACAAAAGTTCAATTAATTTCACATAATTTCAAACATTTAAAGAAAAAACGATTTCATTGTTCAGTTAACGAGTGTTTGAAAAGTTTTACAACAAATCAATGTTTACGACAACACATGTCGAGAGATCATTCAATTGAACCCAAATTTAAATGTGATTATAACGAATGTGACAAATATTATTGTTCAAAGAAAGATTTGAAACGACACAAAATTGTTGTTCATTTAAATATTAAGCCATTCAAGTGTGATGTCGACGGCTGTAACAAACAGTTTCCCAATAAATGCGATTATTCAAGACATACTAATAGTCATAATGGTATCAAATTATTTAAATGTGATGTCAATGATTGTAATAAAGAGTTTGCATCAAAACATGGTCTCAATTATCATAAACATCGGTTTCATTCAATTAATTAAAAAAATCAGTTTAATAATCAATTATAATTTGCAACAATAAAAGTTATTACTTTAATTTAGTTACTAAATAATAATTATAATTAATTTGTTTATAATTAAATTATAAAAATTATTATAGCGTAATTTGAATATATATTATGTTTATATTATTGAGATTATATACTGTATATCTATTATTATTACTATTAACTTATAGAATATTATTTTTAGAATCATTATTAAAAATATTTTTTTAATAATAAAAAAATTATTTATAGTTTAAACTTTTTTCTTAAATACCATCAAACAAATCCATTTATTTTAATAAACAAATGTTTGATTTTTTTTTGGTACTATTATTTAGCAAATATTTTTATTTATTTATTTATTTATTTTTTATCAATTATTTGTCTTTTACATTATGATTATAAATAAAAATTATTTTTTAAGAAATTAAAAGTTATATTAAATTCTATATATTAATATAGTTTGATTTTTATATACATTCAATGTATATATTATATAATATATAATATTAATAATCAATACTATAGACATGTGATTGATGTACAGTTAAAATTTTACAAACTGTTTAAACTCAATGCCAAAAATATTTCAATCAATTACTAAAAATTAATTATAGTTTTTAGTTAATTAATTAGTTATTCGTTAATTAATTGCATATATTGTTTGTTTGTTGATTACAATTATTATTATTATAACAATTGATTTGTGAAAAATCAAATGTAAATATAGTTTTGGTGTTGTCATTGATTTATTAATGATTTATGTTTTGTTTAGTTATATTTAATCGTGATTTTTGTTTGTTTGATTTTTTTGATTACATAAATTCAATACAAATATATAGTACAGTAGATTAACAAAAATATCATTATTGAAAAATTTAGTTTTAATTATAATTAATTTCAATTAAATGGTTTAATATTAAATATTTATAAAAAAAATATATTTACTTTATATTATAAATTTTTATAAATATACTTTCATATTATTATTATATTACTTTGTTTTTTGTTTGTATAATTTCATCAATAATTATTAAATTAAAAATAAATCAATTGTATTTAAATATTTATATATAATATAATACATTTTATTTATTTTAACATATAATAGTGATTTACCAATTATGGTAAATGTTATAAATATGATAACATATTGTAATACATACAATATACTGTATAATAAAATATTTAACATAAATAACTAATTTAACATATATTTAATAATAATAATAATTTTTGAAAATTTATATTAAACAATAAGTATAATAAACTCATATTTTTTTTAAATACTGTATGTACTAGTTTATTTGTATTATCTAATTTAATTTTATAAACTTTAAATGTCATCACTGAGTATATTATTTTAATTATTAAAATTATATACATACTGTATATATTAATAATAATTTAATACAATAAAACATATTTAAAGTTATAGTAAGCATGTGATTGATTGATATAATAGTAAAAAGTTTAAAAATTATGTTAAACTATTCAAGTATTGAATCAATTATTACTAATAATATTATAGTTTATTTATTTTTATTTTTAAAATAATTATTAGTTATTAATCATAAATTTTAATTTGTTTAATGTAATACAATAATTACAATTAATTGCAAATTAATGTAAGTATCGTTGATCATTAATTTACTAAATGATTTACTTATGTTTTATTATTATTATATTATATTTTATTTTTCATGTCATCAATAGATTTGATTTTTTTTTAATTAAATTGATTGACAAAACTTATGTGAAAATCCTTTTTTTAAAAAAAAACAATAACCAACCACAACAACAACACCAGTGATGAAGTACTCGTTTAATCCATTCGGTGATAATTTATGTCAACGATTGCTTCAATATCTGCCAATCGATGACAGACTAAGACTGGAAACAGTGTCCAAACAGTGGCAGTCATTGATATTCAATGGACAAACAGATCTGGTATTTGATGACAACCTATTCGATAGGTTGTCTTTGGATACGGAAAACGATAAAATGGCGAAACTGTTTGAAACGATTTTAGCGAAGTGTCCAAACATAACAACAGTAACCATAAGTAGTAAATATTTGTTAAACTCATTGCTGGATCTACTGGTCAAACACTGTCACCGATTGACAAACATATGGCTTAAACGAAACAATAGTTACAACTCGTGGCCGGACGTCGAGCCAATGTTTGACCAATTTTTCAAACATTTTGGTCAACAATTGCTGACATTTAAGTTTGACGGCAATAATGACAGCTTTAATCGACAATTACTTTACAAACTATCCGATCGACAATTATTATTGTCTAACTTGAAGACAGTGGACATCAATTCAACAATTAATTTGAAAGACTTATTCAACAATAATAATAATAATGACTTCAAGATTAATCGGTTGCCAATCGGATTGCAATCGTTTGCCGTCGAACTGGCCGACGAACAGTCGCTGGAATTGTTTGCCGAACCCTTTGCCAATCAATACGGCCAACAGATACGATCGCTGGACATATCGGTTACAATGGAAATGATTGTTGCTTTCGAAGACTATCGATGGCTAGTAATCGGTGCGTTGTCTCTACAAATGCCACAACTGCGGCAATTGTCGCTCAGGTTTAAGCAACCAATACTTACTGATTTGATCGGCACTTTTCTGACCAAAATTGGCTGCCATTGTCCACAACTATTTGGATTGAAATTATCGTTAATTGGCGCCGACAGCGATCTAATTGGCCGTATATTTGATGCGATCAACAAAAATATGTCACAATTAAGACAGCTATCGCTAGATTATGGCCAGTCTGGCGACGATAATACTGTTTATAGAGGCTTCAACATATGGCTGGGGTTGGCCAGCGATCGGCTCAATCGTATGAAACGATTGACACGTTTGTCTATACGGGATCTGAAACCGAACATAATTTGTGACCAATTTTTTCGTGACATTGATTTGAATCTTCCGAGACTACAATCGCTGGCCATTATCGCCGGCAACAGCAGCGGTGGCGTCGACGGCGGCAACGGTACGGCGTCTATAACTAACTCAGCGTTAATCTCATTGGCAAAGTTGCCGTACTTGACGGACATCCATATCGATGGCGATACCACAACACTGACCACAACCTTACCTATCATTGAATATCATTTGCTAAACAATAGGTCAAAAATCAAATACTTGTTTATTAAATACATGGATCTGTTTGATGGTATCAAACTGTTGACAATTGGATGAAAACAAAAATCTATTGAATATATATATTGTTTTAATGATTTCATATTATATCATCTTTTTTTTGTTATACAGTATAATAATCTCCATAATATAAACATTATTTTTATATATATATTTAAATTAGTTTATAATAATTTCTGATAAATTAAATTAATATATAATTTCAATATTTTTAAATAATAAATTAATTATAATTATTATTTATATATATATAATAATAATAATTTTGTAAACATGTTTAAATCCATTATAATTATTTCAATTAGTATTTTTTATTTACCGCTAACTAAATGACACCGATGTTTGTGATAATCGAGACAATGTTTTGTTGAAAACTCTTTATTACAATCATTGACATCACATTTAAATAATTTGATGCCATTATGACTATTAGTATGTCTTAAAAGATCGCATTTATTAGGAAACTGTTTGTTACAGCCGTCGACATCACATATGAATGATTTTATTTTTAAATGAACAACAATTTTGTGTCGTTTCAAATCACCATTTGAACAATAATATTTCTCACATTCGTTATAATCACATTTAAATTTGGTTTTAATTGAATGATCTCTTGATAGGTGTTGTCGTAAACAATGATTTGTTGTAAATGTTTTCATACAGTCGTTCACTGAACAGATAAATCTATTTTTCCGTAAATGTTGTAAATTATGTGCAAATGATTTAGCTTTTGTTGAAAATGTTTTCTCGCAATAATCGACATCACATTTGAATGGTTTGTAGTTTAGATGTATAGCCAATAAATGTCTTTTTAAGTCACCTTTTCTTTTGAAAACATTTTGACAACTATTATAATCACAAACAAATGATCGCTTATAATGAATAGAAGATTTGTGTTCAATTAATGAATGTTTTGTTGTAAATGTTTTGTCGCAATCATTGACATCACAAAAGAAATTAATATTAAAATGTTTTACATTTCTATGCCTTTGTAGACTAAGTTTAGTGATAAATGTTTGATTGCAATCATTAAAATCACATTTAAATTGTTTTACCGATGAATGACTCAATTGATGCGAAAGTAAATGTTTTTTAATATTACTTTTATACCGACATTTAGGCCAAAAACACTTAAATCGCGTGTTACTGTTATTCACACGTGTGTTGTCATCACTATTGCAGTCATAATAATCGCTATAATCAGTGATTATTTTCACAGATTTGTTCAAAACATAAGTATTTGTAATTAGTTTGCCATTCATTTGATCGCTTGTTTCACACAATAATTGTTCACTAATTTGTTGTAAACTTTTTGTCAAACTTTTCAATTCAATTAATTTATTGAAATTACTCTTCAGTTCACTTAATCTCTCACTTAATGAACACATTTTCAAGGATTTAATTAATATTTAATTAAAATTTTTCAAAACAAATCAATTACTTTGTTTTTGATGTCAAACAACCATAACATTAGTGTCTAATGTATAGCCATAGCAACCATAGTGTACGTCAAACACAATTGAAACCTCTGTTTGAATACAAAAAAAACAGTATTTAAATCAATAACACATTCAATGCATTATCAATACTAACTATTCATTCATACATTTAAATGACGTTAATATTAATGATTAAAAGTTTTTTTTAATATAATATATTAATTACATCAATACTTATATATACAATGAATATATTGTTTATTATTATAAACAAAAGTGTTATCAGTTTTTTAAAATTATCAATTGATTTGATTTAATTTATAAATATTTTTTTTACAGTGTTTTACAATGTATTACATCAATACTAATTGAAATGAATTATGTTATTACTAATAACATATTAGTTTTACAATATTTTTTATAAAAATTAATTTAAATATTTAATTAACAGTAAATCAATGTAAGTATTAATATAGTGTTGTTATCCTTGTATTTAATACTAGAATTAGATTATATTAATTAATATTTATTTTTTTTAATAAATAAATATTTATAATATAAAGGTTTAAAGAGATATATTATAAGTGAAGATCACTTGAAGACATTGACAGCGACAACGACAACAATACCAGTGATGACAGCTATGATTGAATCGTTTGATCGCTTCGGCGATGATTTGTGTCAACTATTGCTTCAATATCTGCCAATCGATGACAAACTAATACTACAATCGGTGTCCAAACAGTGGCAGTCATTGATATTAACAGCTAAAACACATAAAATACATCTGGTATTTGATAACAAACTATCGAAGAGATTGTTTTTGGATACAGAAAACGATAAAATGATAAAACTGTTTGAAACAATTTTTACGAAGTGTCCAAATATAACAACAGTCACTATAAGTGGAGAAAATTTGTTAAATTCATTGCTGGATCTACTGGTCAAACACTGCCACCAATTGACACATATATGGCTTAAAAGATACATTAATTACAACTCGTGGCCGGACGTCGAGCCAATGGTTGACTAGTTTTTCAAACATTTTGGACAACAATTGCAGACATTTAAGTTTGACGGCAAAAACGAGTGCTTTAATCGACAATTACTGTACAAACTATCTGATCGACAATCAATTTGAAAGACTTATTCAATAATAATAATAATGACTTCAAGATTAATCGGTTGCCAATCGGATTGCAATCGTTTGCCGTCAAACTGGCCGACGAACAGTCGCTGGAATTGTTTGCCAAAAACTTTGCCAATCAATACGGCCAACGGATACGATCGCTGGACATATCGGTTACAATGGAAATGATTGTTGCCTACGATGACTATCGATGGCTAGTAATCGGTGCTCTGTCTCTACAAATGCCACAATTAAGGAAATTGTCGCTTAAGTTTAAGACACCAATACTTACCGATTTGATCGGCACTTTTCTAACACAAATTGGCTGCCAATGTCCACAACTAATTGGACTAAACTTGTGGTTAATTAGCGCCGATAGGTATTTAATTAGCCGAATATTTGATGCGATCAACGAAAATATGTCACAATTAAGACAACTATCGCTAGATTATGGCCAGTCTGGCGACGGTAAAGACGATTATAGTGGCGTCAACTATGATAACATATGGCTGCGGTTGGCCAGTGATCGTATGAAACGATTGACACATTTATCAATACGGATACTACAGCCGAACATAATTTGTGGCCAGTTTTTTCGTAACATTTATTTGAATCTACCGCGACTACAATCGCTGGCCATTATCGGCAGCAGCGGCAACCGCGGCAACGGTACGGCATCTATAACTAACTTAGCGATCATCTCATTGGCAAAGTTGCCGTACTTGACGGCCATTCATATCGATGGCGATACCGAAACATTGACCACAACCCTACCTATCATTGAATATCATTTGCTAAATAATAGGTCGAAAATCAAATACTTGTTTATTCAATACATGGATCTGTTTGATGGCATCAAGCAGATGACAATTGGATGAAAACAAAAATCTATTGAATATATATATTGTTTTAATGATTTCATATATCATTTTTTTTGTTATACAGTATATAATCTCCATAATATAAACATAATATATATTTAAATTACTCTATAATAATTTCTGTTAAATTAAATTAATATATAATTTCAATATTTTAAATATAAACAAATTAATTATAATTATTATTTAGTAACTAAATTAAAGTAATAACTTTTTTTGTTGCAAATTATAATTGATTATTAAATTGAAGTTTTTTAAAATTAATTGAATGAAACCGATGTTTATGATAATCGAGACTATGTTTTGTTGAAAACTCTTTATTACAATCATTGACATCACATTTAAATAATTTGATGCCATTATGACTATTAGTATGTCTTAAAAGATCGCATTTATTAGGAAACTGTTTGTTACAGCCGTCGACATCACATATGAATGATTTTATTTTTAAATGAACAACAATTTTGTGTCGTTTCAAATCACCATTTGAACAATAATATTTCTCACATTCGTTATAATCACATTTAAATTTGGTTTTAATTGAATGATCTCTTGATAGGTGTTGTCGTAAACAATGATTTGTTGTAAATGTTTTCATACAGTCGTTCACTGAACAGATAAATCTATTTTTCCGTAAATGTTGTAAATTATGTGCAAATGATTTAGCTTTTGTTGAAAATGTTTTCTCGCAATAATCGACATCACATTTGAATGGTTTGTAGTTTAGATGTATAGCCAATAAATGTCTTTTTAAGTCACCTTTTCTTTTGAAAACATTTTGACAACTATTATAATCACAAACAAATGATCGCTTATAATGAATAGAAGATTTGTGTTCAATTAATGAATGTTTTGTTGTAAATGTTTTGTCGCAATCATTGACATCACAAAAGAAATTAATATTAAAATGTTTTAAGTATTTGTTATAAAATAATACTTTAAATTATTTTTAATAAATGAAACCTATGTTTGTGATAATTAAGATATTGTTTTGATGTATAACTTTTATTACAATCATTGACATCACATTTAAATAATTTGATACCATTATGACTATTAGTATGTCTTAAAAGATCGCATTTATTGGGAAACTGATTGTTATAGCCGTCGACATCAAACATGAATGGCTTTATGTTTAAATGAACTGAACGTTTGTGTCGATTTAAATCACTTGTTGAACCAAAATATTTGCTGCAATCGTAATAATCACATTTAAATTTGGGTTCAATTGAGTGATCTCTAGATATGTGTTGTCGTAAACAATGATTTGTTGTAAAACTTTTCAAACACTCATTGACTGAACAGATAAATCGCTTTTTTCCTAAATGTTGTAAATTATGTGAAATTAAATGAACTTTTCTTGAAAATGTTTTCTCACAATAATCGACATCACATTTGAATGGTTTGTAGTTTAGATGTATAGCTAATAAATGTCTTTTTAAGTCACCATTTCTTTTGAAAACATTTTGACAATTATTATAATCACAAACATATGATTTCTTCTTATAATGAATACTAGATTTGTGTTCAATTAATGATTGTTTTGTTGTAAATCTTTTGTCGCAATCATTGACATCACAAACAAAATTATTATTTAAATGTTTGGCATTTTTATGCCTTTGTAGACTATGTATAGTGACAAATGTTTGATTGCAATCATTAAAATCACATTTAAATTGTTTTACCGATGAATGACTCAATTGATGCGAAAGTAAATGTTTTTTAATATTACTTTTATACCGACATTTAGGCCAAAAACACTTAAATCGCGTGTTATTGTTATTCACACGTGTGTTGTCATCACTATTGCAGTCATAATAATCGTTGTGACAAATGTTTGATTGCAATCATTAAAATCACATTTAAATTGCTTATCGTTTGAATGACTCAATTGATGATTAAGTAAATTGCGTTTAAAGTTAGTATTGAAACGACATTTAGGCCAAAAGCACGTGAATCGGATGTTATTGTTATTCACACGTGTGTTGTCATCACTATTACAGTCATAATAATCGTTATAATCAATGATTTTCACAGATTTGTTCAAAACATAAGTATTTGTAATTAGTTTGCCATTCATTTGATCGCTTGTTTCACACAATAATTGTTCACTAATTTGTTGTAAACTTTTTGTCAAACTTTTCAATTGATTTAATTTATTGAAACTGATCTTCAATTCAATCAATCTTTCACTTAATGAACACATTTTCAAAGATTTCATTAATATTTAAAAAAAAAATATTTGAAAACAAATCAATAGTTTTGTGTTTTTGATGTCAAACAACCACAACATTATTAGTATCTATTGTATAGCCATAGCAGCCATAGTGTACGTCAAACACAAGTGAAACACCCGTTTGAATACAACAACAAAACCAAACAGTATTTAAATCAATAACACATTCAATGCATTCATTACTACAGTATAATACTATTCATACATTTAAACACAACGTTATTATTGATTATATGTTTTACAATGTATTACAACAATACTTACCATTCAATGAATGTATTGTTTTATTTTAATTTAAACAAAAGTGTTATTAGTTTTTCAATTAATTAATTAATTAATCAATTAATTTGATTACTAATTGATTGCATTTAATAAACAGTTTTTTTGTTTGTTTGTTGAATACAATTATTATTATTATTATTATAACAATTGATTTGTGAAAATCAAATGTAAGTATTTTTTTTAGTTGTGTTTGACATTACAATCACTTTTATTAACAATAGTTTATTAATAATTAATAATATATTTCTAATTAAAGGTTTTTTTTTATTTAATTTAATTGATTAAAAAAATTATTTTAAAATCTAGTCTTAAAATTAAAGTCTATTGAAAGACATCGACGACGACAACAACAACAATACAAGTGATGACAACATCAGTGAAAGGACTCGTTTGATCGTTTCGGCGATGATTTGGCGGAACTATTGCTTCAATATCTGCCAATCGATGACAGACTAAGACTACAATCGGTGTCCAAACAGTGGCTGACATTGATATTCAATACAGAAAAACAATTGGTATTTGTTGACAAACTTGAAGATCACTTGAAGACATTGACAGCGACGACGACAACAACAACACCAACAGTGATGACAGCTATGAATGAATCGTTTGATCGCTTCGGCGATGATTTGTGTCAACTATTGCTTCAATATCTGCCAATCGATGACAGACTAAGACTACAATCGGTGTCCAAACAGTGGCTGACATTGATATTCAATACGGAAACACATCTTGTATTTGATGGAAATCTATTCAAACGTATGTCTATCGAGACTAAGAAAAATATTAAAAAGTATAAACTGTTTGAAACAATTATCAAGAAGTGTCCAAATATCCAATCAGTCGCCGTAAATGATGTCCAATCATTGGGCCGTTTATTGTATCTACTTATCGGACACTGCGACCAATTGAGACACATATCGCTAATACGATACCATACCAATGATTGGCCGGCGATAGAGCCGATAATTGATGAGTTTATCGACCGATTTGGCCAACAGTTGCAGACATTCAAGTTTGTCGGCTATGTTTACCAATTCAATCGACAACTACTGTACAAATTGTCCGATCGATTGGCCCGATTGAAGACCACAGTAAACATTACCGGAACTATTAGTTTGAACGTCCAATTGTTCATTGATTGTCACTTTCAAAGCTATCGCTTACCGATCGGTTGGCAATCGTTTGCCGTACAACTGGACGACAAACAGTCGCTGACTATGTTTACGACAACATTTGCCGACACTTATGGCCAACAGATGCGATCACTTGATATTGTGATTACAACTAATACGATGCTAACAAACATCGACTATCAGTGGTCAGTGATCGGCTCGTTATCGTCGCCGGAAAAAATGCCACAATTAAGACAATTGTCGCTTAATTTTAGTCGATTATCAAGAATTGATAACAATTTGATTGTTACTTTGATACCGACTTTTTTGGCCCGAATTGGCGACAATTGTCGTCAACTTCGAAGATTGAATTTAAAATTAATTCGTACCGACAGTGACTTAATCGGCAAAATCATTGACACAATCAATGAAAATATGACACAATTAAGACATTTATCTCTATTTAGTTATTATTATGTTTTAACTGCTAATAACAGACAACAGTTGTTTGTGTTGTTGGCCAGCGATCGGCTCAATCGTATGCATCGTTTAACACATTTCAAAATACAAGTAAATAAATCGGAAATAATTTGTGACCCGTTTTTCGTTGATATTCATCTCAATCTACCGCGACTACAATCGCTGGCCATCATCGGCACGGCATCGATAACTAACGCAGCGTTCATTTCATTGGCAAAATTACCGCAATTGACTGATATCTATATCGATGCGGACGACAACAATACAACACTGACCACAACCCGAGCTATCATTGAATATCATTTGCTAAATAATAGGTCAAAAATCAGACATTTGTTTATTAAATACAGGGATCTGTTTGATGGCGATATCAAAGAGTTAGAAATTGGTGACAAAAAAAATTCATTGAATTTTAAATAGTTTTTTTTAATAAATAAATTGATTGCATATTATATTATCTATTTTTGTTGCATAATATCTCAAAAACAATGACTACAAACCAATATATTATATAATTTGCTAAATAATATGACAACAAAATCATCAAACGTTTTGTTTTTTACAAATAAATGTTTGATGATATCGTTGAAGTGTTTTAAAAGTTATTTTTTTTATTATTATTTAAATATTACAATTATAATGACAAACAATATTAATAATAATAATAATTGTAAATATAATAATATTTTTAACTAATTTAATACAAATAGAATAATTTTTTTAAAAAATAATTATAAATTTTTATTTTTAAATATATGTTATATTATTATAAATACAATTTTAAAAAAAAAAATTCTTAAATAAAATAAAATAAATTATTAATATAATAAATAAATGTTAAATACAGTATTAATAAAAAAAGTATCATAATTTGCATATTAATATAACTAATAAAAGTAAGTTTTATTTAGTAATAAAAAAATATTCCTATAAATGATTACAAGTTTACTAAACTACTGTATTAGTGAAATAATTTTTATTTATAAATTAAATAGTATTTAACTTAATAATAATGAACTTAAGATTAAGTTTTTTTTCAAAAAAAAAATCATTTTTCAATGAAAAACACTGTTTTATCTGAAAAACACTGTTTTTACTGAAAACACTCAAATGAAATAATTTTACTAAATAACTACTATTTTCTACTAATTGATAATATGTTATAAAAATAGATATTTTTGATAAATTAATTAAAAAAAACCAAATGATAATAATTATTTATTTACTGTTATTAATATATAATAATGACTTTTTACAATTTAATCTTAATTTTTTTTTAATAATATTAAATGTATTTTACAAAAATTGTTATTTGTTATAATAGAAAAATAATTATAATAGTAATATCTGTTATATAATGTTATTAATAATTGTTTATTATTTATTAAATAATAATAGTTTAAATTATTTTTAATAAATGAAACCTATGTTTGTGATAATTAAGATATAGTTTTGTTGAATAACATTTATTACAGCCATCGACAGTGCATTTATATAATTTGATGCCATTATGACTATTAGTATGTCTTAAAAGATTAGATTTATTGGCAAACTGTTTGTTACAGCCGTCGACATCACACATAAATGTCATTTTTATATGAACTCTATGTTTGTGTTGATTTAAATATTTTTTTGAATAAAAATATTTACTACAGTCGTTGTAATCACATTTAAATTTTGGTTCAATTGAATGATCTCTGGATTTGTGTCGACGTAAACAATGATTTGTTGTAAATGTTTTCAAACACTTGTTTACTGAACAGATAAAACTGTTTTTACGTAAATGAAGTATTTTATGTTTATATAAATCGTTTTTATTTATAAATAATTTGTCGCAATACTTGACATCACATTTAAATGATTTATGAATTAAATGAACAGCCAATAAATGTCTCTTCAAATTTGGTTTATATGAGAAATCTTTGTTACAATTATTGTAATCACAAACAAATGATCGCTTTTTATTATGTACAGCAGTTTTATGTAAAATTAAATGATGTTTTGTTGCAAATATTTTATCACAATGATTGACATCACAAATAAAACTTATATTTAAATGTTTAGCATTTTTATGACGATATAAACTATTATTATTATAAAATTGTTTATTGCATTCATTAAAATCACATTTAAATTGTTTATCGTTTGAATGACTTAATTGATGACTAAGTAAATGCTGTTTAAAGTTAGTATTAAACCGACATTTGGGCCAAAAGCACGTGAATCGCATGTTATTGGTATTCACACGTGTGTTGTCATCACTATTGAAGTCATAATAATCGTTATAATCAGTGATTTTCAATGATTTGTTCAAAACATCAATACTTGTAATTAGTTTGCCATTCATTTGATCTCTTGTTTCACACAATAATTGTTCACTAATTTGTTGTAAACTTTTTGTCAAACTTTTCAATTGATTTAATTTATTGAAATTACTCTTCAATTCACTTAATCTATCACTTATTAAACACATTTTTTGTCGAAATAATAATTGCAATAATTATTACAAAATTAATTTTAAAAAAAACAAATCTATTGTTTTGTGTTTTAATGTCAAACAATAACAACAATACAGTTGTCTATTATTAGACATAGTGTACGTCAAACACAAGTGAAACCCCCGTTTGAATACAACAACAAAAACAGTATTTAAATCAATAACACATTCAATGCATTCAATACTAACTATACAAACATTTAAACACAACGTTATTATTGATTAAATGTTTTATACAATGTATTACATCAATAGTTATTCAAAAAAAAAAATTTGTTATTAGTTTCACTATATTTTAATAAAAAATTAATTTAATTATATTTTACAGTAAATCAAATGTAAGTATTAATACTGTATTGTTGTTATATTTGTTACTTATAATCACATTATATTAAAATTTAATTATTTTTTTCACTTAAATAAATATTTATAATTTAAAGGGTTTTAAATGAAAGATACATCACTGTTGAAGACATTGACAGCGACGACAACACCAACACCAGTGATGACAGCTATGAATGAATCGTTTGATCTCTTCGGCGATGATTTGTGTCAACTATTGCTTCAATATCTGCCAACCGATGACAAACTAAGACTTGAATCGGTGTCCAAACAGTGGTTGGCATTGATATTCAATAAGGAAACACATCTAGTATTTGATGAAAAACTATTGAAAAGATTATCATTGGATTCAATAATAGATTACAAACAGACTATTAGTTTGTTTGAATTAATTTTGAAAAAGTGTCCAAACATTACAACAGTCAACATAAGTGATGTCTATTGTTTGGATAGTTTACTGGATCTGCTAATCAAATACACCGACCAATTGATAGACATATCGGTGAAAAACAGCAACAGTTACGACTGGTCAGAGTTTGAGCCGATATTTGATCGGTTTATTGACCGATTTGGCCAACAATTACAGACATTTAAGTTTGACTGCAATGTTCAAGCATTCAATAGGCAATTGTTGATAAAAGTTTGCGACCGATTGTCTCATTTGCGGTCAGCTATGATAACACCCAATGGTATCCAATTGAATGCTTTGTTTACTGGCGACGGTTATCGGTTGCCAATCGGATGGCAAACGTTTCATATAAGACTAGCCGATCAACAATCGTTTAGACTGTTTACCGAACTATTTGCCGATACTTACGGCCAACAGATACTATCGCTGGACATCTTTGTCGAACCGAATCCTGTATTAGAAAACACCGAAAATCAGTTGTTAGTAATGGATACGTTGGCCCGAAAAATGCCACAATTAAGACAATTGTCGCTTAAGTTTGTATCAATCATTGATGGCGCACTGATGGCCACTTTGTTGAGCCGTATTGGCCGCAAATGTTGTCGATTAGTGGCCTTAAAACTATCAGTTGAATCCAACAGTCGACTAATTGGCAAACTATTTGATTCAATCAATGAAAATATGTCACAATTAAAACATTTATCATTGAATTGTAATTATTTTTATCTAACTAACAGTGGCGGCGGTGCTGCTGCTGATGATGACGGCTCGGATCAGTTGGTCAGCTATCGCTTGAATCGTTTGAATCGATTGAAATGTTTGTCTATACGATTGATTAGATTGACTCAGATTTCTGACCACTTTTTCTATGGCATTCATCATAATCTACGGCGACTACAATCACTGGCCATTATCGGCTGTACGCTATCTGTAACCTATACGGCACTCATCGAGTTGTCAAAGTTGCCACTTTTGACTGATATCCGTATCGATGGCGACACCACAACACTGACTACAACCCGATCTTTAATTGAATATCATTTGCTAAATAATAGGTCAAAAATCAAACATTTGTTTCTACAATACATGGATCTGTTTAAACAAAGAGAAGAGTATTATATAAGTTAATAATAATAATAATAATAATAAAAATAAAATATTAAATAACATTATTGTATTGTTTATTAAAATGGATTTTTTGACAAAACTTTATTAAACTAAATGACACCAATGTTTATGATAATAGGAGACATTGTTTTGATGATCTTTATTACAATCATTGACATCACATTTTTTTATAAATAATTTTATAAGTTAAAAAAACATTTATATTTGATAAATTTAATATGTGTATTTAATTTTAATAGTAAATTACAATACAAAGCTATTAATAATTATCATATTATATAATAATAATTATTATTATTATTAAAGTTTTTGTTTTTACAAAATTTTGCGCTTATTTTTTAAAGTTTAGCCTATAATAAATTAATAATAATTATTGAAATTTTATGAAATTCAAGTATTTAATGTAATAATAAATAAATATAATAATAGTCTCAGTATTACAATAATAATAATTATTAATTAATAATTATTGATAAAATGATATTTTTTATTTTATTTAACTGAATGGCACCGATGTTTGTGATAATTGAGATCCAGTTTTGTTGTATAGCTTTTGTTGCAGTCATTGATATTACATTTAAATAATTTGATGCCATTATGACTATTAGTATGTTTTAAAAGATTATATTTACTGACAAACTTTTTGTTACAGCCGTCTACATCACATATGAATGTCTTTATTTTTAAATGAACTGAACGTTTGTGTTGATACAAATGACTTTTTTTACCAAAATATTTGCTACAATCGTAATAATCACATTTAAATCTGGGTTCAATTGAATGATCACTTGATATGTGTTGTCGTAAACAATGATTTGTTGTAAAACTTTTCAAACAATCTTTTACTGAACAGACAAAACATTTTTTACGCAAATGAAGTAATTTATGTTTAATTAAATAATTTTTTCGAGTATATGTTTTAAGACAATAGTCGACATCACATTTAAATGGTTTGATCCCATTATGACTATTAGTATGATCTAATAGTCTGCTTTTATCGGCAAATTGTTTGTTACAGCCGTCGACATCACACTTGAATGGCTTTATTTTTAAATGAACTGAACGTTTGTGTCGATACAAACTACTGAATGATACAAAATATTCATTACATTCGCTGTAATCACATTTGTATTTAGATTCATGAATATAAATATTTTTGCAATCATTACAATCACATTTGTATTTTTTATCGTTTGTATGACTCAATTGATGATTATTTAGCATACATTCAAATTCAGTTTTATACCGACATTTGGGCCAAAAACATGTGAATCGCATGTCATTGTTATCCTCACGTCTATTGTCATCACTATTGCAGTCATAATAATAATCGCTATAATCAGTGATTTTCATAGATTTGTTCAAAACATAAGTATTTGTAATTAGTTTGCCATTCATTTGATCGCTTGTTTCACACAATAATTGTTCACTAATTTGTTGTAAACTTTTTGTCAAACTTTTCAATTGATTTAATTTATTGAAATTAATCTTCAGTTCAATTAATCTATCACTTATTGAACACATTTTTGAAATAATAATAATATTTGCAATAATTATAACAAAATTAATAAAAATTCAAAAAACAAATGTTTTGATGTCAAACAACCACAACATTAGTGTCTATTGTATAGCCATAGCAGCCATAGTGTACGTCAAACACAATTGAAACCCCCGTTTGAATACAAATAACAGTATTTAAATCAATAACACATTCAATGCATTCAATACTAACTATTCATACATTTAAATGACGTTATTATTGATTATGTGTTTTACAATGTATTAGATTTTCAAATGAATTTGTTATAAGTTTCTCAATATTTTAATTAATTAATTTTTTTTAAAAGTTCAATACTATATTTTTAATTAGTTTAATAACTAAACAATTGATAATTTTTTTACATAAATTTATAATTATAATAGTAAACAAAACAAATAGATAGTACAGCAGATTAACAAACATATTATTTGAAAATTTGAAGTTTTAATTATAATTAATTTCAATTAAATGGTTTAATATTAAATATTTTTAAAAATTATATTTACTTTATATTATAAATTTATAAATATATTTTCATATTATTATTATTATATAATATTTTGTTTTTTGTTCGTATAATTTCATTAATAATTATTAAATTAAAAATAAATTAATTGTATGTCAATACTTATATAATACATTTTAATTAATTATGTTTACAAATATTATTAGTAAATTATTATACATTATAATTTTTATGAGTTTTAAATATTGTTTATAAAACACAAACAAACAAAATACAAATTAAATATATTTAATTGTTTTTTTAAATATTAACATTGATAGTAAATAATAATAAATTGTTGTAACAATTTATAATCACATTTAATGAGTTATCATTAGTGAATGAAAATATATTTAATTAAATAAATAAATTTTAATTAAATATTATATACATTTAAAATATAAATACATACAAAATATTTAATTAAATATTTAGCATTTTTCGTAAATATAATAAAATATTAATACATAAAACTGTAAATATATGCATATCAATAGTACTGGTCATCAAAAATCATTGAAAAATTGGAGATCAAAACAAGTGTCAGTACAACAATCACTACTAACATCAAAAAAATGATTTCAATAGTGATTTGTGTAAACTGTTGGTGACATTGAATATACCGTTACATAAAATGATAATGAAAAATAAATATTTAAATAAATATTTTGGTATTTTTTAGCAAATATTTAAATAAATATTTTGGTATTTTTTAGCAAATATTTTATTGAATATTTTCAGTTTTTAAATAAATATTTTTTAATGCACTAGTTATCATAGATATACTATATTGTATTATCGATATAATTATTGTTAATATTGTTAACAAAACAAAACAATTAATTAATTATAAGATTTGATTAGCATTTAAAACAAAAATGATAATAAAATATCGATTATATATATAAATATTATTCAATATATTTACCGCAACTAAATAGTTGCGATCCTAACCTTAAATTCCTGTATTTAATATACAAATGTTTAACTTTAGTACCGATTAGTAAATGTTGTCTAATATAGGATTCACTTGTTATCAGTTTGTTTGCATCGCATCGCAGATAGACATCCCTGAGATGTGCCAACTGTCCCATTGCTGGGATCGACTTCCTAGTGATGGACACAACGTCACAGTCAATAGACTGTAGTCGCGGAAGATTCAGATGAATGTCACGGAAAAACTGATCGCCAATTATCTGCAAATAATTTACTGATAATTCAAGTCTTAAATGTGTTAATCTGTGCAATCGTTTTAACCAATCGCTGGTCACTATTAACACTTTGGGATAATTGGACACAAATTTCACTGATAATCGTCTCAATTGTTGAGACATATGTTCATTGATTGACAAAAAAATGTTATCAATTTTTAATAAATAAGTCCTAATTATTAGATCTAATGATTTAAGTCGACAACAATTGTGGCCGATTGTCGACAACAAATCATTGGTAATAATAATGACAAAATCAAAATACAAAGTAATCTTCAATTGTATTAATTGTTTCATTTGTTTAAAACCGTCAATCAATGACTTGTTATCGAAGTTAACAACTTCTATGTCCAATGATGTCAATTGTTGGCCATTAATGTCGGCAAACTTAGCAAACAATGGCAACGAATCCTTGTCTAATCCTAATGTCATTGATTGCAATGTTTTCGGCAAAACATAACACTCATCGGCAGTGAATATATCAGCCAATTGTATGATACAAATGTCATTATAAATGCATTCAAATGTCTTCAATTTTGGCATCAAATCAATGAATTTATAAAACAAGTCTTTATTTCTATGACAGTCCTGTCCGTCAAACTTGAATGTCTCCAACTGTTGGCCAAATCGGTGAAAAAAGCGGTCAAACATGTCGTAACCGGAGATAAGCCATTGAATTCGGTAAATAGGTTTAAGACTTATGTGTCTCAATCGGTAACAGTATTTTATTAACAACTCTAACATATTGTGCCAAATATAGACATCACTTATAGTTACTGTTGTAATGTTTGGACACTTCTGGACAATCAATTCAAACAATTGATTTTTGTGTTTAAATTTAGTAAAAGACAATCTCTTCAATAGTTTGTCATCAAATACCACATGTGTTTGTGTATTGAATATCAATGCCAACCACTGTTTGGACACCGATTGTAGTCTTAGTTTGTCATCGATTGGCAGATATTGAAGCAATAGTTCCGCCAAATCATCGCCGAAGCGATCAAACGAGTCCTTCTTCGCTGTTGTTGTCTTTGTGGTCATTGTCTTCATTGATGTCTTAAGACTCCAGTTTTATCGCAACGAAAACACGTCAATCAATTCAAATTATAATTTATAAATCTATGGATAAAACAATTTTTTTTTAAATATATAAATCACTAGTAAATTAGTTTACATTTAATTTAATGTTAACAACAAAACTACTACTAATAATACTTACATTTGATTTTTCACAAATCAATTGTTATAATAATAATATTAAGTGTATTCAGACAAAGCAAACAATATATTCAATCAATGATTTTAATAATTAAATACAATTGAAAAACCAATTAATTTATTGATTTCAATACTTGCAGTTAGTATTTGATATTTAAACTGTAAGTCAATCAATGATATGTTGTTTTCACTGATATATTACTAATGCATTAATACATTATAATAAATATCATAGAAATTCATGCTTTAAGTTAAAGTTATAATGTATTAATGCATTAGTAATATATCAGTGAAAACAACATATCATTGATTGACTTACAGTTTAAATATCAAATACTAACTGCAAGTATTGAAATCAATAAATTAATTGGTTTTTCAATTGTATTTAATTATTAAAATCATTGATTGAATATATTGTTTGCTTTGTCTGAATACACTTAATATTATTATTATAACAATTGATTTGTGAAAAATCAAATGTAAGTATTATTAGTAGTAGTTTTGTTGTTAACATTAAATTAAATGTAAACTAATTTACTAGTGATTTATATTTTTTAAATTATATTTTTTTAAATATTTTGTTTTATCCATAGATTTATAAATTATAATTGAATTGATTGACGTGTTTTCGTTGCGATAAAACTCGAGTAAAGACATCACTGAAGACAATGACCACAACAACAGCGAAGAATGACTCGTTTGATCGCTTCGGCGATGATTTGGCGGAACTATTGCTTCAATATCTGCCAATCGATGACAAACTAAGACTGGAATCGGTGTCCAAACAGTGGCAGTCATTGATATTCACTAAACAAACACATCTGGTATTTGATGACAAACTATTCAAGAGATTGTCTTTTACTAACTTTAAGAATCAATTGTTTGCATTGATTGTCAAAAAGTGTCCAAACATTACAACAGTCACTATAAATGATAACTTTATTTGGCTTAATATGTTAGAGTTGTTAATGAAATACTGTTACCGATTGAAACACATAACTCTTAGACCTTTTAAACGAAGTCAATGGCTTGTCTACGCTTACGACACGTTTGACCGCTTTTTTCACCGATTTGGCCAACAGTTGGAGACATTCAAGTTTGACGGACATGACTGTCATAAGAATAAAGACTTGTTTTATAAATTCATTGATTTGATGCCAAAATTGAAGACATTGGACTATATTTATACCATACAATTGACTGATATATTCACTGCCGATAAGTGTTATGTTTTGCCGAAAACATTGCAATCAATTACAATAGGATTAGACAACCATTCGATGCCATTGTTTGCAAAGTTTGCCTACACTTATGGCCAACAATTGACATCATTGGACATAAAAATTGTTTACATTGATAACAAGTCATTGATTAACGGTTTTAAACAATTGAAACAATTAATACAATTGAAGATTATTTTGTATTTCTATTTTGACACTATTATTGCCAATGATTTGTTGTCGACAATCGGCCAAAATTATTGTCGACTTAAATCATTAGATCTAATAATTAATACTTATTTATTAACAATTGATAACATATTTCTGGCAATCAATGAACATATGTCTCAACAATTGAGACGATTATCAGTGAAATTTGTGTCCAATTATCCCAAAAAGTTAATAGTGACCAGCGATTGGTTAAAACGATTACAAGGATTAACATATTTGACACTTGAATTATCAGTAAATTATTTGCAGATAATCGGCGATCAGTTTTTCCGTAACATTCATCTGAATCTTCCGCGACTACAGTCTATTGACTGCGATGTTGTGTCCATCACTAGGAAGTCGATCCCCGCAATGGGACAGTTGGCACACCTCAGGGATGTCTATCTGCGATACGATGCAAACAAACTGATAACAAGTGAATCCTATATTAGACAACATTTACTAATCGGTACTAAAGTTAAACATTTGTATATTAAATACAAGGATTTAAGGTTAGGATCGCAGCTATTAAGTTGCGGTAAATATATTGAATAATATTATCGGTAAATATAATCGATATTTTATTATCATTTTTTTTAATTGCTAATCAAATCTTATAATGAATTATATATATATATATTAAAACAATTATAGCAATAATACAATACAGTATATCTAACTCATTAAATGTGATTATAAATTGTTACAACAATTTATTATTATTTACTATCAAAGTTAATATTTTTTAAAAAAAAAACATTAAATATATTTAATTTGTATTTTGTTTGTTTGATTGTGTTTTATATACATTATTTAAAACTCATAAAAATTATAATGTATACTAATTTGCTAATAATATTTGTAAACTTTATTATTATAAAAAAATGTATTATATTAGTATTGACACACAATTGATTTATTTTTAATTTAATAACTATTTATTAATGAAATTATTATAAACAAAAAATAAACAAAATATTTAATTTACGAAAACAATTAATTTATTGATTTCAATACTTGTAATCACATGTTGTATAGTCATAGCAGCCATAGTGTACGTCAACACATAAGTTTGAATTCCCGTTTGAATACCAAAAATAAGATAAAAAACAGTGTATTTTATATGAATAACACATTCAATACTAACTATATTTATTCATCACATTATTAGTGACGTTATTATTGTTTTATATGTGTTTTACAATGTATTACATCAACACGTTTTGATTTTTATTGAATATATAATTAAAAGTGTTATTAGTTTTTCAATTAATTACTAATTAATTGATTTATAAATAGTTTTTTTGTTGTTGAATACAATTATAATTATTATAATATTATTAATTGATTGCAAAAATCTTAATGTAAGTATTAATACTATAATGTTTTGCAATTTTATTTTTTATTACATATTTATAATTAATTAAATTTTTTTTAATTAAATCTATAGATAAAAAAAAGTTTTGAAAATACTAGACATCATTGAAAGATATATATTATAAACGTAAAGATCACTGAAGACAATGACCACAACAACAGCACTGATGACACCGAAGGACTCGTTTGATCGCTTCGGCGATGATTTGGCGGAACTAATGCTTCAATATCTGGGAATCTATGACAGACTAAGACTTGAATCGGTGTCCAAACAGTGGCAGTCATTGATATTCAATACACAAACACATCTTGAATATAATGAAAATCACTTAATATGGTCTTCAAAGACGGAAAACTTGAAACTGATTGAAACAGTAGTTAAAAAGTTTCCAAATATTACATCAATTAACGTAAATAATGTCTTTTTGTTTGTCTCTTTGGACCGTTTACTGGATCTACTGATCAAATACTGCGACCAATTGAGACACATATCGATGGAACTAAAGCTTACTGACGATTGGCCAGTTGTTGAACCCGTTTTTGATGAGTTTATCGACCGATTTGGTCAACAATTGCTGACATTTAAGTACGACGGCTATAATGAACAATTCAAACGACAACTACTGTACAAACTATGCGACCAACGATTGTCTCGCTTGAAGACAGTGGACATCACTGGAACTATTAGTTTGAAAGACTTGTTTACCGACAGTCACTTCAAGGGCTATCGCTTACCGAACGGTTGGCAATCGTTTGACGTACAACTGGCCGACAAACGTTCGCATAAGTTGTTCACTAAATTTACGGAAACTTACGGCCAACAGATGCGATCGCTTAATATATCGGTTGATAAGATAATTATGAAGCTATCAAACACCGATTGGTTGTCGTCGGAAAAAATGCCACAATTAAGACAATTGTCGTTGAATTTCATGTCCATCAATGACAGTAACGATTTGATTATTTCGTTTTTTAGCCGAATTGGCCGCAATTGTCGGCAACTTTTAAAACTGCATTTGAAGTTTATTCGCGCCGATAGTAACTATATAATCGGCAAAATACTCGACACAATCAATGAAAATATGTCACAATTGAAACATTTATCACTGATTGGTAATTATGTCATACATTTAGCTGACAATAGCGTCGGTGGTGGTGATGATGATGATGATGATGGAGACCATCAACTTGTCAGCGGTAGTCGGCTTAATCGTATGCAACGTTTAACACGTTTGGCTATACGAGTGTATACATCGGCAATCATTGGTGACCCGTTTTTCGCAAACATCGACCGCAATCTACCGCGACTACAATCACTGTCCATCAGTAAGTCGTCCATAACTATCGAATCGCTCATCTCATTGGCAAAGTTGCCGCACTTGACTGACCTTCAAATATGGGCCGACACCGAAACACTGACCACAACCCAACCGATCATTGAAAATCATTTGCTAAACAATAGGTCGAAAATCAAATACTTGTTTATTGAATACATGGATCCGTTTGATGGCATCAAAGAGTTGAAAATTGGATCCATAAAAAGTCTATTGAATAAATAGTTTTCAATGATTTCATATATTAGATAATCTTTTTGTTTGTTTGTTATACTGTACTACAATATAATCTCAATAATAAATATTAATATATATATATATTTAAATTACTTTACTGTATAATAATTTCTGTTAAATTAAATTAATATATAATTTCAATATTTTAAATAATAAACAAATTAATTACAATATAAAAAAATTTTCAATTAAATCATTTTTTCATAGTGTTATTGTTTTTTAAAAAAATCAATTGTAATATTTAGGTCTATAAAGTGTTAAAAAAATAATAACTTTTTACTATTAATAATAATTTTCAATAAATACTTAAAAACAAAATAACAAATCAAAAGTATTTTGTGTTTTTGATTGAATAAAACAATATTAATATAAGTATTTAAATAAATATATATTATAAAAAATTTTTGATAATTATTTCAAATATTGTTATTAAAAAAACTTTTTGTTTTGATTGCATAAAACAATATTAAATATATTTTTTAAAAAAAATTAATATTAATATAACAAAATTATTAATGTTATAATATAGTGTCTATTGTATAGCCATAGCAGCCATAGTGTACGTCAAACACACAATTGAAACCCCAGTTTGAATACAACAACAAAACAGTATTTAATATGAATAACACATTCAAATGCATTCAATATACTTAGTATTGACGTTATTATTGTATAAATGTTTTTACAATGTATTACATCAACAGTTATTCAATGAATGTTTTGTTTTTGATGTAAACAAAAGTGTTATTAGTTTTTCAATTAACTAATCAATTGATTTGATTACTAATTGATTGCATTTATATATTGCAATTGTTTTTTGTTTGTTGAATACAATTATTATTATTATTATTATTATTATTATAACAATTGATTTGTGAAAATTAAATGTAAGAATTAGTAGTACTGTTGTCGTTGTCTTTGACATTATATTTACTGTTTATTTTTAATTAACATTTTATTGCAATATTTATAATCAATTTTTTTATTGTTGAAAAAACAGGTTTTAAAATACAAGAAACTATTTAAAATATATATATATATTATAAACGCGAAGATCACTGAAGACAACAACAACAGCAGCAATGAAGGACTCGTTTGATCGCTTCGGCGATGATTTGGTGGAACTATTGCTTCAATATCTGCCAATCGATGACAGACTAAGTCTACAATCGGTGTCCAAACAGTGGTTGGCATTGATATTCAATACACAAACACATCTAGTATTTGATAAAAATCACTTCAAATGGTTGTATTCAGAGACGGAAAACTTGAAACTTTTTGAAACAATAGTTAAAAAGTGTCCAAATATTACAACAGTTATCGGAAATAATGTCTATTTGTTGGATCGTTTACTGGATCTACTCATCAAACACTGCAACCAATTGAGACACATATCAATAAAACTAAAGTTTACTGACGACTGGTCTGTTGTTGAACAGGCTTTTGATCGGTTTATCGACCGATTTGGTCAACAGTTGCATACATTTAAGTTCGACGCCTATGATCAGCAATTCAAACGACAACTACTGTACAAACTATGCGACCAACGATTGTCTCGCTTGAAGACAGTGATCATCACATCAGTTATCGATTTGATTGACTTATTTACCGACAATCACTTGAAGGGCTATCGCTTACCGAACGGTTGGCAATCGTTTGACGTACAACTGACACACAAACGTTCGCATGAGTTGTTCAATAAATTTACGGACACTTATGGCCAACAGATACGATCGCTGAACATATCGGTTGTTAAGATAAATATGACGCTATCAAACACCGATTTGTTTTCGGCGCAAAAAATGCCACAATTAAGACAATTATCGTTGAATTTCATGTCCATCAATGACAGTAACGATTTGATCGTTACTTTATTAACCCGAATTGGCCGCAATTGTCGGCAACTTTTAGCACTGAATTTGAAGTTAATTCATACGGATAGTCACTATTTAATCGGCAAAATACTCGACATTATCAATGAAAATATGTCACAATTGAAACATTTATCACTTGTTTGTAATTATGATGTGTTCAATAGCGTCGAGGTCGGCCATGATTTGGTCAGCGGTTGTCGGCTTAATCGTATGCATCGTTTAACACGTTTGTCTATACAAGTGGATTCATCGGGTATCATTGGTGACACGTTTTTCTTAAACATTCACCTCAATCTACCGCGACTACAATCACTGTCCATCAGTAATGCGTCCATAACTAACTCAGCGCTCATTTCATTGGTAATGTCGCCGCACTTGACTAACCTCCGTATATGGGCCGACACTACAACACTGACCACAACCGAAGCTATCATTGACTATCATTTGCTAAACAATAGGTCAAAAATCAAACACTTGTTTATTAAATACATGGATCCGATTGATGGCATCAAACAGTTGACAATTGGATCCATAAAAAGTCTATTGAATAAATAGTTTTCAATAATTTCATATATTATATAATCTTTTTGTTTGTTTGTTATACTGTACTACAATATAATCTCAATAATAAATATTAATATATATATATATATTTAAATTACTTTACTGTATAATAATTTCTGTTAAATTAAATTAATATATAATTTCAATATTTTAAATAATAAACAAATTAATTACAATATAAAAAAATTTTCAATTAAATCATTTTTTCATAGTGTTATTGTTTTTTAAAAAAATCAATTGTAATATTTAGGTCTATAAAGTGTTAAAAAAAATAATAACTTTTTACTATTAATAATAATTTTCAATAAATACTTAAAAACAAAATAACAAATCAAAAGTATTTTGTGTTTTTGATTGAATAAAACAATATTAATATAAGTATTTAAATAAATATATATTATAAAAAATTTTTGATAATTATTTCAAATATTGATATTAAAAAAAAACTTTTTGTTTGATTGCATAAAACAATATTAAATATATTTTTAAAAAAAATTAATATTAATATAACAAAATTATTAATGTTATAATATAGTGTCTATTGTATAGCCATAGCAGCCATAGTGTACGTCAAACACAATTGAAACCCCCGTTTGAATACAACAACAAAACAGTATTTAATATGAATAACACATTCAAATGCATTCAATATACTTATTATTGACGTTATTATTGTATAAATGTTTTTACAATGTATTACATCAACAGTTATTCAATGAATGTTTTGTTTTTGTTTTTGATGTAAACAAAAGTGTTATTAGTTTTTCAATTAACTAATCAATTGATTTGATTACTAATTGATTGCATTTATATATTGCAATAGTTTTTTGTTTGTTGAATACAATTATTATTATTATTATTATTATTATAACAATTGATTTGTGAAAATTAAATGTAAGTATTAGTAGTACTGTTGTTGTTGTCTTTGACATTATATTTACTATATTTTTTTAATTAACATTTTATTGCAATATTTATAATCAATGTTTTTTTTTGATTGAATTTTCCGAAAAAAAACAGATTTTAAAATACAAGACACTATTGAAAGATATATATTATAAACGTGAAGATCACTTGAAGACAATGACCACAACAACAACAACAACAGCGAAGAAGGACTCGTTTGAACGCTTCGGCGATGATTTGTCTCAACTATTGCTAACATATTTGCCGATTGATGTCCGACTAAGACTACAATCGGTGTCCAAACAGTGGTTGGCATTGATATTCAATACACAAACACATCTAGTATTTGATAAAAATCACTTCAAATGGTTGTATTCAGAGACGGAAAACTTGAAACTGTTTGAAACAATAGTTAAAAAGTGTCCAAATATTACAACAGTTATCGTTAGTGATGTCTATTTGTTGGACCGTTTACTGGATCTACTGATCAAACACTGCAACCAATTGAGACGCATATCGATGAAACTAAAGCTTACTGACGACTGGCCAGTTGTTGAACCGGCTTTTGATCGGTTTATCGACCGATTTGGTCAACAGTTGCATACATTTAAGTACGACGGCTATAATGAACAATTCAAACGACAACTACTGTACAAACTATGCGACCAACGATTGTCTCGCTTGAAGACAGTGGACATCACTGGAACTATTAGTTTGAAAGACTTGTTTTCAAATCGTTGAAAGAATCGTTTGACGTACAACTGACCCACAAACGTTCGCACGAGTTGTTCACTAAATTTACGGACACTTACGGCCAACAGATACGATCGCTGAACATATCGGTTGTTAAGATAAATATGACGCTATCAAACACCGATTTGTTTTCGGCGCAAAAAATGCCACAATTAAGACAATTGTCGTTGAAATTCATGTCCCTAAATGACAGTAACGATTTGATTGTTACGTTTTTTAGCCGAATTGGCCGCAATTGTCGGCAACTTTTAAAACTGCATTTGAAGTTTATTCGCGCCGATAGTAACTATATAATCGGCAAAATACTGGACATAATCAATGAAAATATGTCACAATTAAAATATTTATCACTGAGAGGTAATTATATCATAGATTTAGCTGACAATAGCGTCAGTGGTGGTGATGATGATCGAGACCATCAACTGGTCAGCGGTGGTCGGCTTAATCGTATGCAACGTTTAACACGTTTGGTTATACGAGTGTATACATCGGCAATCATTGGTGACCCGTTTTTCGCAAACATCGACCGCAATCTACCGCGACTACAATCGCTGTACATAAGTCAGGCGTCCATAACTAACGCAGCGCTCATCTCATTGGCAAAGTTGCCGCACTTAACTGACCTCCAAATATGGTACAAACTATGCGACCAACGATTGTCTCGCTTGAAGACAGTGAACATCACATCAGCTATCAATTTGATTGACTTATTTACCGACAGTCACTTCAAGGGCTATCGCTTACCGAACGGTTGTCAATCGTTTGACGTACAACTGGAAGACAAACATTCGCATAAGTTGTTCACTAAATTTGCCGACACTTACGGCCAACAGATGCAATCGCTGGACATATCGGTTAAGATAAATATGATGCTATTAAACACCGTTTGGTTGTCAACGATCGGCGCGTTGTCGGCGCAAAAAATGTCACAATTAAGACAATTGTCGTTGAATTTCATGTCCATCATTGACAACAACCATTTGATCGGTACTTTTTTAACCCGAATTGGCCGCAATTGTCGACAACTTTTAGCACTGAATTTGATGTTAATTCGTACCGATAGTCACTATTTAATCGGCAAAATACTGGACATAATCAATGAGAATATGTCACAATTGAAACATTTATCACTGATTTGTAATTATGTTGTTTTCAATAGCGTCGACGGCGGCCACCAGTTGGTCAGCGGTGGTCGGCTTAATCGTATGCATCGTTTAACACGTTTGTCTATACAAGTGGATTCATCGGGAATTATTTGCGACCCGTTTTTCTCAAACATTCACCGCAATCTACCGCGACTACAATCACTGGCCATCGTCGGCAAGGCGTCCATAACTAACGCAGCGCTCATCTCGTTGGCAAAGTTGCCGCACTTGACTGACCTACGTATCTACGGCGACACCACAACACTGACCACAACCGAAGCTATTATTGAATATCATTTGCTAAACAATAGGTCGAAAATCAAACACTTGTTTATTCAATACATGGATCTGTTTGATGGCATTAAAGAGTTTAGACTATAAATTTAAAAAAAAATTTTTTTTTTTTAATTATATCTACAATTATAATGAATTATTTGTTATAAAAATATATTTTTTGTTTTTAACTTTAGTTTACATTTACTAACAAATAACTATATAATAAATCACATATAAATTATTTTGTTTTTTTTAAATAAATATTTTTTTATGCGATATTTTTTTATTTACAATTAATTTAATAATAATAATAACAATAATAATAATTGTATTCAACAAACAAACAATATATGCAATCAATTCAATGATTTACTAATTAAATACAAAAAAAAAATAATTATTTATTTATTCATTCAATACTTGCAGTCAGTATTGATCAGTGTTGGCAGAGACAAAGTGTATGGTATAATACAAAACGTATTATACAGTATAATACAATGTAAATTACATGACAATTTTGGATTACAAAAAAAAATTTAGCGCCACCTAGTAACAAAAATACTAAAATTCACAAACAAACACGTGTTTTGTAATAATAATTATTTTTTTATATTGCTAAAATTGTTAATGTAATTTTTCTATTATTATATACTGTATTTTACATAGCCAAAATTTAAAACCGTGTATTTTTCCAACCCTGGTATTGATATTAACTGTTGTTGTAATCATATGTTGTTTTCACTGCTATATTATACTAATCTATTAACACATTATAAATTATAATTTATAATAAATATCATTTACAAAATTCATGCTTTAAGTACAAGATTACACAATCAATGCCTATATAAAGATAATAATTAATTTAAAAACTATAGACTCCTACTGTACTGTTGATTTGGTATATGGTATTTGAATATACCGTTTTATGATTAGACCCTAATTAGCATATGTATAGTCCGCGTGGCCTAATGGATAAGGCGTCTGACTTCGAATCAGAAGATTGCAGGTTCGAGTCCTGTCGCGGACGATCAGATTTTTTTGCTGTTTTTGTTGTGTTTGTTGGTCTCTAAATTACTACTATTTATTATAAATCATTTTTGTTGAGTCAATCAATATTATTGATATTATTATTATTATTATTATACTTATTAATAGTAATTATTTTTGTTGTTCAAATTGATTTAATTAAAAATAATATATAAAATAGTAATATATATATATATATTTTTTAAAATAAATTATCTATAAATTATAGCCTACCATAAAATAAAACTTAATTATGTATATTATATAATAATATTTTTTTTTTAAAAATAAATAAATCTAATCCTAAATCAAGTTTTATTATTAGTAGTAATAATAATAAAACTTTTATATAATCTATTAGTAAAATAACTTTTACAATAAAATATTAATACTATTATAAAGTTTTACTTTATTATGATATAATAAAATTAATTTTAAATTAATAATTGTTCTAGGTATTTTATAAAATTATTTTCTACTACTAATATCTAATCTAAATAATTATATAAATATATTTTGAAAAACTTAGTTTTCTGTTCAAAATTTTCTTCAAACATATCTATATATTTAATAAATAAATTTTTAATTTTTTTATGTTTGCAATAATAATAATCACTATTTAATTGTAAATTTGATTCAATACGCTGACGGGTTGTCCTCAATGTTAGCCAATCGCCATCAATATGCAGATCAGTCAACTTCGGTAACTTTGCTAACTCGCCGAACGATCGGTCGCTTATGGATGCCCTGCCCTTAATGGCCAACAATTCAAGTCCGGGTAGATTACAGTCGATATTCAGGAAAAATCGGTCACAAATTATGGCCGATCTATACAATCGTATTGACAATCGCTTCAATCGGTGCATACGATTCAGCTGATCGCTGGCCAATTGGTTGTTAGCGGTGATACCGATGACGCCGCCATCGTTACAGCCGTCGTAAAATGGATAACATCGGTAACGACGATCACATTCAAGCCATAGATGTCTTAATTGTGACATATTTTCATTGATTGTATCAAATAGTTGGCCAATTAATTCGCTATCGATTTTCAATAATCGTAAATTCAATGCAAACAGTCGTAAACATTTGCGGCCAATTTGGCCAAACATTTTCAGGTCCATACGATAGACAACATTCAACGAAAAGTGTCTTAATTTGGACATTGTTTGTGTCGCCAGTAGTTCATCGATAACTAACCACTGATCCATAAATACGTCAAAAAGTTCAATATATCCGACACTAATTGCGGTAATGTTCGGACACTTTCGGTTAATCACTTCAAACAACTTAAGTGACTTACGATAGTGTAAACCCATACCAGTTAAGAGATGGTCGCTATAATTCAGATCAGTTTGTGTATTGAATATCAATGTCAGCCACTGTTTGGATACCGATTGTAGTCGTAGTCTGTCTTCAATCGGCAGATATTGAAACAATAGTTCTGCCAAATCATCGCCGAACCGATCAAACGAGTCTTTCGTTGCTTTTATGATCACTGTTGTCGTCGTCGCTGTCATTATATCTTCAATGATCTTCAGTCAACTTAACATATATTTTTCAAATAGTTATTGTAATTAACTTTCAAATAAATCTAAATACAAGACTAATATATAAAAACCTAATTTATAACTAAATAAATCATAAAATCTAATCTTTAAAATCAAGTTTTATTAATCCGTTTACAAATCCATAATAACTTAAAGATAATGAACTTTATATACAAATAAATATATATTAAATATTTTTAAATAAATACGAAATAAAATAAGTTTAGTATTTATTTAATAATCATAATAATAATAATAATACTAAACTTATTTATTTATTAATACTTATTGTTTTTTTTGTATAAAATAATTTCAATATAATAATATTAATTATAATTAAAAAAAACTATAAATAATTGAATATACAGTCCAATCAAATAATAGATTATTTTAATTATTTAAAAAAAAAATTATTGCTATTATTCTAAATCACAAAAACTAAAAATTTCAATTATTTAATAGAAATAATTGAAATTAAACACAGAATATAAGTTTCTATAACATTATTATTATTATTATAAATTTAGTGTATTATAAGCTTTAATAGTTTTAATATTTATTAATAAATAGTTTTTAGTTAAATCAATCTATAAATTATAGATATATTTATAATTATTATAATAAAAAAATGATTTTTTAAAACATTTCAAAAATTTATTATTTAACAATTAAACCAATTGTATAATTAATAATTAATAACTAAATGTTTAACTTTAATGACATTTAATAGATGTCTAATCATTGATTGATTTATTAGTGAAACATTGTTAACATCGCATCTGAGATAGACATCCCTGAGATGTGCCAACTGTCCCATAGCTTGGATCGACTCATCAGTAATGGACACTTTGTCGCAGTTTATAGACTGTAGTCGCGGATGATTGCGGTGAATGTTACAAAAAAACTGGTCACCGATTATCGGCGATCTATGAAACTTAAGTGTCAAATGTGTCAATCGATTCAATTGTTTCAATGAATCGCTGGTCAGTATAATTTCATTGTCAAAACTGGTCAAACAATTCAATGATAATCGTCTCAATTGTTTTGACATATGTTTATTGATTGCTACAAAAATGCGATCAATGTCCACAAAATAACTCCTAATTAATAAATCAAATGCTTGAAGTCGGCGACAATTTTGGCCAATTGTGGCCAACAAATCATCGGTAAAATCTCTAAAGTTGACGGACAAAAAAATCTTCAATTGTCTTAATTGTTTCATTTGTGATAAACCGGTAAATAATAAATTGTAAGCATTGTTGTCATCATAAGGTAACCAATCAACCGATACATCCAATGATGTAATTTGTTGGCCATAAATATCGGCAAACTTGTAAAACAACGGAAAAGAAGTGTTGTCTAATCTTATTGTTATTGATTTCAATGATTTCGGCAAAACATACGACATATCGGCAGTGAATATATCAGACAATTGGATATTTTTATTGTTTTTATCGATGATATGAAGTTTCTTTAGGTTTGGAAAACAATTGATGAGTTTGTAAAACAAGTGTCTATTAAAAGCTCTGTCATATCTATGAAACTTGAATGTAAGCAACTGTTGGCCAAATTGTCGGCAAAAACGGTCAAATGTGTCGTTACCGGTGATAAACCAAAGAACTCGTACAATAGGATTAAGATATATGTGTTTCAATTGGTGACAGTATTTCATCAATAGATCAAACATTAGACAACAAAAATATATTTTACTTATAGTTATTGATGTAATGTTTGGACACTTTTTGACAATTGATTCAAACAAATCATTATTCAGTTGATTAGTAACATATAGTGATGTATTCAAAGACAATCGTTTGATTAGTTTGTCATCAAATAAGAGATCAGTTTGTGTATTGAATATCAATGACTGCCACTGTTTGGACACCGATTGTAGTCGTAGTCTGTCTTCAATCGACAGATATTGAAACAATAGTTCCGTCAAATCATCGCCGAAGCGATCAAACGAGTCTTTCGTTACTTTTGTTATCACTGTTGTTGTCATCGCTGTCTTTATGTCTTCAGTGATGTCTTCAACTTATCATAATTTTTCAAATAATTATTGTAATTAACTTTCAAATAAAACTAAATATAAGACAATAATATAAAAAACCTAATTTATAACTAAATAAATCATAAAAACTAATCTTTAAACTCAAGTTTTATTAATCCATTTATAATCTATAGATTTAAAAGTTTATTAACTTTAATGTATATATAAAATACAGTACTGTATTATGTTTAGTATAATTGTATATTAATTTTTAAATTTTTAAAACTAGAATTTTTAAATAAATACTAAATATAAATAAAAGTTTAGTATTTATTTATTAATACTAGTTTTTTTGTATAAAATAATTTCAATGTTAATTTCAATTAATTATAATTAAAAAATATAAATAATTGAATATACAGTCCAATCAAATAATAGATTATTTTAATTTAAAACAAAAATTATAGCAATTTTTGTATATCACAAAAACTTTTATTTATTTTAATAATAAAATAATAATAAAAAATAATTGTTTTATTTAATAGAAATAATTGAAATTAAACAAAATTTAAGTTAGTATTTGTTATAACATTATTATAATACTGTATTATAAGCTATTTTTAGTATATTTAACATAACACTTATTGGCATTGAATATATCAGACAATTTGAGATTTTTATTGTAATTATCAATGATTTCAAGTTTCTTAAGGTTTGGCAAACAATCGGTGAGTTTGTAAAACAATTGTCTATTAAAATCTCTGTCATAACTATGAAACTTGAATGTAAGCAACTGTTGGTTAAATTGACGACTAAAACGATCAATTGTGTCGTTACCGGTAATAAAACAATCAACTATTTCATTAGCATTAATATATATGTGTTTCAATTTCGGACAGTATTTCATCAATAGATCAAACATTAGACAACAAAAATCGATTTCACTTATAGTTATTGATGTAATGTTTGAACACTTTTTGACAATTGATTCAAACAAATCATTAATCACTTGATTCTTAACATATAGTGATAAATCCAAAGACAATTGTTTGAATAGTTTGTCATCAAATATGAGATCAGTTTGTTTATTGAATATCAATGACTGCCACTGTTTGGACACCGATTGTAGTCGTAGTATGTCTTCAATCGGCAGATATTGAAACAATAGTTCCGCCAAATCATCGCCGAAGCGATCAAACGAGTCTTTCGTTGCTTTTGTTATCATTGTTGTTGTCGTTGTCTTCAGTGATCTTCAATCAACTTATAATATATTTTCAAATAGTTATTGTAATTAACTTTCAAATAAAAATTAAATACAAGACTAATAAATAATAACCAAATTTATAACTAAATAAACATAAAAACTAATCTTTAAAATCAAGTTTTATTAATCCAATTATAATCTATAAAAGTTTAAATGTTTAAATGTTTATTGACTTTTATGTATATACCAAATACAATACTATTATTATGTTTAGTATAGGACTAAATGTATATTAATTACTAGAATTTTTAAATATAAATATAAGTTTATTATTTATTTATCACTAGTAGTTTTATTTGTGTAAAATAATTTAATGTACGGTATTATTAAATGAACTAAAACTATAAAATAGATATTCAATAATCAAATAATAGACAATAATTATTTTAATTTAAAAATACTAATAATAAAACCTAATGTATTTAACAAAACGTATTATTTATTGTAATAAAATTATTTGTCAAAAAAATATATAATTGTTTTATTAATAAATTGCAAATGAAATTAAATCACAAAATTTGATTAACTTATTAATTATTACAATCAGATTTTAGTTAATTACTAATTATTATCAATATAATTTTGTTATTATTTTTAGCAATTTTTAGTTAATTATAACTATCTATTTTATAATATATTATTATTTAATATTTATCTTTAACTGTAATATTAATTAATTATAATGAAAATATTTTCCACATTTAAATACAATTAAATTATTGTAAATAATAAACAAATGTTTAATATTACTGCCATTAAGTAGATGTTATCTAATCATTGATTGATTTATTGACAAAACTTTGACAAACAATTACCGGTATATATATATATCAATACAGTATTTAGTTAATCAAAAATAAGTTAATCGACTTCATTATCAAACGAAACTAATTATAATAATTATTATTACAGTATTATTATTGTAGTATTCAAAGACAATCGTTTGAATAGTTTGTCATCAAATATGAAATCAGTTTGTGTATTGAATATCAATGCCAACCACTGTTTGGACACCAATTGTAGTCGTAGTCTGTCTTCAATCGACAGATATTGAAACAATAGTTCCGCCAAATCATCGCCGAAGCGATCAAACGAGTCTTTCGTTGCTTTTGTTATCACTATTGTTGTCGTCGCTGTCATTATGTCTTCAGTGATCTTCAGTCAACTTATCATATATTTTCAAATAATTATTGTAATTAACTTTCAAATAAAACTAAATACAAGACTAATATATAAAAACCTAATTTATAACTAAATAAACATAAAAACTAATCTTTAAAGTTTTATTAATCCATTTATAATCTATAAAAGTTTAAAAGTTTATTGACTTTAATGTATATATAAAATATGTATTATCTTTAGTATAGGACTAAATGTATATTAATTACTAGAATTTTTTTTAAATAAATACTAAATATAAATATAAGTTTAGTATTTACTTATCAATACTAGTTTTTTTGTATATAATAATTTAATGTATACTAATATTAAATAAACTAAAACTGGATATTCAGTAATCAAATAAATTATTTGAAATAATAGATAATTATTGTAATTTTAATAAATAAAATAAAAGTTATTGTATTTGAAATACAGTATTTCACAAATGTTTGTTTTTTTAAATTTAATAATTGTTTTATCAATAAATAGCAAATGAAATTAAATGAAAAAAAAGTTATAATTACTAATTATTAAAATTTTGTTATTATTTTTATCAGTTTTTAGTTAATTATTCACTAAAAATCTATTTTAATTTTTATATATATATTATTATTTATCTATAACTGTAATATTCATTACGGTAATCATAATGAAATATTAAATTCACATTTAAATATAATTAAATTATTGTAAATATTTTATCAGTTATACCGTAAATACCGTAATTGAAATCTAGTTTTTAGTTAATCATTAACTAAAAATCTAGTTTTAATTTAGTATTTGTTTATTATTATTATTATTATTATTTACTACAATTTATTTACATCTACTATACTATCATTGTATTTAAGGTAATCATAATGAAAATATTTTCCACATTTATATAAAATTAAATTATTGCAAATAATAAACAAATGTTTAATATTACTGCCATTAAGTAGATGTTGTCTAATCATTGATTGATTTAATGGCAAAACATTGTTTGTATCGCATCGTATAAAGACATCCATCAGGTGTGCTAACTGTCCCATAGCTTGGATCGACTCATCAGTAATGGACACTCTGTGGCAATGTATAGACTGTAGTCGCGGAAGATTGCGGTGAATGTTACGGAAAAATTGGTCACCAATTATCGGCGATCTATGAAACTTAAGTGTCAAATGTGTTAATCGGTTAAATCGTTTTAACGAATCGCTGGTCAGTATAATCTTATTGTTCAAAGAGGGAAAACAATTCAATGATAATCGTCTCAATTGTTGTGACATATGTTTATTGATTGCAACAAAAATGCGATCAATGCTTACAAAATAACTCATTGATAAATCAAATGCTTGAAGTCGGTAACAATTTTGGCCAATTGTGTCGAAACAATTGGTAAAATCAGAGCCGTTAATGTCGACAAACAATTCAATCTTCAATTGTCTTAATTGTTTCATTTGTGACAAACCGGTAAACAATAATTTATAAGTATTGTTGGGATAATTATATATCCTATCAACCGATATATCCAATGATGTCATTTGTTGGCCATAAATGTCGGCAAATTGGATAAACAACGGCAAAGAAGTCTCGTCTAATCTGAATGCTATTGATTGCAATGATTTCGGTAAAACATAACATTTATTGACTGTTAATATATCAGACAATTGGATATTTTTATTGTATTTATAAGTGATATGAAGTTTCTTTAGGTTTGGCAAACAATCGATGAATTTGTAAAATAATTGTTTATTTAAATCTCTGTCATATCTATAAAACTTGAATGTAAGCAACTGTTGGCCAAATTGACGGCAAAAACGATAAAATGTGTCGTTACCGGTGATAAACCAATCAACTATTGAAATAGGCTTAAGACATATGTGTCTCAATTTCGGACAGTATTTCACCAATAGATCAAACATTTCATTACAACAATAGACATCACTTATAATGACTGTTGTAATGTTTGGACACTTTTTGACAATCAATTCAAACAAATCAATAATCAGTTGATTCTTAGCATATAATAAGAAATACAAAGACAATCGTTTAAATAGGTTGTCATCAAATGTTAGATCAGTTTGTGTATTGAATATCAATGCCAACCACTGTTTGGACACCGATTGTTGTCGTAGTCTGTCTTCAATCGGCAGATATTGAAGCAATTGTTGCGCCAAATCATCGCCGAAGCGATCAAACGAGTCATTCATTGATGTTGTCATCACTGTTGTTGTGGTCGATATCTTCAGTGATCTTCACTTTTTCAATGTTTTCTTCAATGTCTTCTTCAATGTCTTCTTCAATGTCTTCTTCAATGTCTTCTTCAATGTCTTCTTCAATGTCTTCTTCAATGTCTTCTTCAATGTCTTCTTCAATGTCTTCTTCAATGTCTTCTTCAATGTCTTCTTCAATGTCTTCTTCAATAATATCCTTTGAAATAAACAAAAAACAATTGTTTTTAGAAAATGTTTTGACTTTTTGTTTACAAAAAAAAATATTTCAAAAAACAAATGACAAAAACATAACAAAACTAATGACTAATAAATGTTGAGTCAATTGGCGCTCAAAATAATAATACATTTATTAATAACATTAATAACGCGTTTATATACCGAAAGTTTAAAAAAAAATATAATTATTAGCAAATATTATTATTATTTCAAAATTGTGTTCAATAAGTGATAGATTAAGTGAATTGAAGAGTAATTTCAATAAATTAAATCAATTGAAAAGTTTAACAAAAAGTTTACAACAAATTAGTGAACAGTTATTGTGTGAAACAAGCGATCAAATGAATGGCAAACTAATTACAAATACTTATGTTTTGAACAAATCATTGAAAATCATTGATTCAAACGATTTAAATGACTTGAATAGTGATGACAACACACCTATGGATAACAATATCAATGACTTGAACTTTTTGGACACCAATTACAGTCTTAGTCTGTCATCGATTGGCAGATATTTCATCCAAAGTTTTGCCAAATCATCGCCGAAGAGATCATTGTTGTTGTTGTCGTCACTGTCATTATGTCTTCAGTAATCTTCAACTTATAATAATATAGTTTTTTCTTCAAATAGTTATTGAATTTTTTAAAACTTTTTAATATAAAACTAATAAAACAATCTTTATATATGATATCTGAAAATCAAATTTATAAACTAAATAATAAACCATAAAATTATTTAATCTTTTAAAATCTTTATAAAAAGTTTTATTATATAACTTATATTAGTTAATGAACTTTATATAATATTAATTACTAGAATTTTTTTTAATATATATTTAAATACTAAATATAAATTAGTTTTTATGTTTATTACAATTAATTATTTAATTCAAAAACTATTTGTTATATACTGTATATTATAATAATTGCAAGCAATATATGAATAAATATTTTATTAAAAAAATAATAATTTGCATTTTAGAGAAATAATCATTTTTTTATTTATTTACATTTTTTTTAATTACAATAATAATAAACAAAATATTTATAACACTTTTACAATATTAACATAAAAATAAAAACATTACATTTATTATACCGTTATTACATAACAATACAATTTATTGCCATCATTTACATCACATTTATAAAAAATAAATTTTATGTCATTAAAAGTTTAGTATTAGACAATAAATCAATCAATGATTAGATATCTATTAAATGTCATTAAAGTTAAACATTTGGTTATTAGTTATTAATTACAATTGATTTAATTGCTAAACAAGTATTGTTGAAAAATGTTTAAAAAAAATCATTTTAATAATAATAGTTATAAATATTAATAGTTAGTGATGTCTATGATATTTTATAGTTTGATAACTAATAACTGTATTTTAGTTTTTTTTATATAACTATTTATTAATAAATATTAAAACTATTATAACTGACAAAAATAATACAATAGCTTATAATTAGTTATAAATACAATATAATAATAATGTTATAATAAATTCTAATTTATATTCTGTTTAATTTAATTTATTTCTATTAAATAAAACAATTATTATTTTTTTAACTATAATTATTAAAATAAATAAAAGTTTTTATGATATACAATAATTGCTATAATTTTTATCTTTATTTAATACAGAATTTAGTTAAATAAAACTATATAATAACGATATTACTATCAAACGAAACTAATGACAATAATAATCATAATTATAATTAATATATTTTCCACATTTAAATACTTGTCTATCAATTAAATCATTGTAAATAATAAACAAATGTTTAACTTTTTCCCCATTAAGTAGATGTTGTCTAATCGTTGATTGACTTAACAAGTGATGAATCCAAAGGCAATCGCTTGAATAGTTTGTCATCAAATATGAGATCAGTTTGTGTATTGAATATCAATGTCTGCCACTGTTTGGACACCGATTCCAGTCTTAGTTTTTCTTCAATCGGCAGATATTGAAGCAATAGTTGACATAAATCATCGCCGAAGCGATCAAACGAGTCATTCATTGCTGTTGTCATTGCTGTTGTTGTAGTCGTTATCTTCAGTGATCTTCACTTCAATAGTAATGTTTAACTTTAGTACCGATTAGTAGATATTGTCTAATCATTGATTCATTTATTGACGAAATATTGAAAGACATACCTCATGAGGTGTGCCAACTGTCTCATAGCTGTTAACTTTGTCGCAGTTTGTATAGACTGTAGTCGCGGAAGATTGCGGTGAATGTTACGGAAAAACTGGTCACCGATTATCAGGCAATCTATGAAACTTAAGTGTCAAATGTTTCAAATCCCTGCAATCGGTTTAATAAATCGCTGGTCACTATAATCTCATTGTCGTCAAAACGTGGTAAGACGTGTATCACATATTACGTTCGCACTTTTTAACAAATCTAGACCCCCTCCCTCCCTACCCACCCTATGTTAGCAATTGTTCGCATGTAATCATCTAAAAAAAAACGTTAGCATATCCCTAACTGCTACCCCCACCCCCCACAAGAAATAAAATATCTAAATGTTATTAGAGTCTCTACCCCTCGTTCACAAAAGTTCGCTTTGGCAAACCCCCTCCCCCATCCCATAAAAGAGCGAACGTAATATGTGAACCACGCCTCAAACAATTCAATGATAATCGTCTCTCAATTGTTTATTGATTTAGTATTAGTATATCTTAAAAGTTTTGTATTACAAAAAAAATTATTATTGATATTAATTATAATTATAAGATTTTGGTTATATATTTTAATTTATTATATATTTTAATGTTTTGTAATTTAAACAATATTGAAAATAATTTATATATATTTTTATTTAATAAAATATTTAGTTAATCAAAAATATAAATATCGAGGTCATTAATGTTATAATAATTATTATTACAATTATAAATATTTTCCAAATTTAAATACTTTTTTGTCCACTAAATCATTACTATAACTAATAAACAAATGTTTAACTTTAGTATCGTTTAGTAGATATTGTCTAATCGTTGATTCATTTATTGATAAAACATCGTATATGAGAAAGACATCCATCAGGTTTGCCAACTGTCCCATAGCTTGGATCGACTCATCAGTGATGGATACTCTGTTAAAGTCTATAGACTGTAGTCGCGGAAGATTGCGGTGAATGTTACGGAAAAACTGGTCACCGATTATTAGCTGACTATAAAACCATAGTCTCAAATGTGTTAATCTCTGATATCGGTTTAACAAATCGCTGGTCAGTATCATCTGATCGTCAGAATGTGACCAACAATTGAATGATAATCGTCTCAATTGTGTTGACATATGTTTATTGATTGCGGTAAACATGCTGTGAGTACTTAATACTGTTGAACTTATTATAAATAAATTAAATGATTTAAGTCGCCGACAATTTTGGCCAATTGTGGCCAACAAATCATTGATAAAATTAGTGTTGCTATAATAGACAGTAACAAAAATCTTCAATTGTCTTAATTGTTTCATTTGCGAGAAACTGGTAATCAATAACTTGTAAGCATTTCTGGTATCAAATAACCAATCAACCGATACGTTCATTGATGTAATTTGTTGGCCATAAGTGTCGGCAAACTTATAAAACAATGGCAATGAAGTCTTGTCTAATTTGAATGCTATTGATTGCAATGTTTTCGGTAAAACATAACATTTATTATCAGAAGTAAATAAATTAGACAATTGAATACAATTGTTGTATTCATCAGTAATATCTATTGTCTTCAAGTTTGGCATACAATCGATGAGTTTATGAAACAATTGTTTATTGATATATCTGTCAGATATATAAAACTTGAATGTAAGCAACTGTTGGCCAAATTGACGGCAAAAACGATCAAATGTGTCGTTAGCGGTGATAAACCAATCAACTATTGAATTAGGCTTAAAACATATGTGTTTCAATTGTGGACAGTATTTCACCAATAGATCAAACATTTGATGACAACAATAGACATTAATTATAGCGACTTTTGTAATGTTTGGACACTTTTTGACAATCAATTCAAACAAATCAATAATTAGTTGATTTTCAACATGTGATGAATCCAAAGACAATCGTTTGAATAGTTTGTCATCAAATATGAGATCAGTTTGTGTATTGAATATCAATGACTGCCACTGTTTGGACACCGATTCCAGTCTTAGTTTTTCTTCAATCGGCAGAAATTGAAGCAATAGTTCCGCCAAATCATCGCCGAAGCGATCAAACGAGTCATTCATTGCTGTTGTCATCGCTGTTGTTGTTGTCGTTATCTTCAGTGATCTTCACTTCAATGTCTTCAATAATATCCTTTGAATTAAACAAAAAAAACATTTGTTTTTAGAAAATGTTTTGACTTTTTGTTTAAAAAAAATATTTCAAAAAACAAATGACAAAAACATAACAAAACTAATGACTTAAATGTTGAGTCAATTGGCGCTCAAAATAATAATATATTTTTATTAAACATTAATAACGCGTTTATATACCGATTAAGTGTTTGAATAGTACTGTAGTATTGAATGCATTGAATGTGTTATTGATTTAAATACTGTTTGGTTTTGTTGTTGTATTCAAACGGGTGTTTCACTTGTGTTTGACGTACACTATGGCTGCTATGGCTATACATCATACATCAAACATAAAATAATAATTCAATCAATTGAGAAAAAAAATAGCGCTAGAGATCCTCATTTTAGTATTATGGGTAATACTAGAGGTCCTGTACTAATACTTGACATTAGTTTACATTTGATATCTATGGTAACTAAATATTTGGTCAACTTTTTGTACTACTCTTAAATTACGTTATCATATTTATTGCTATTAAGCTATTGTGTAAGCAATAAATATGATAACGTAATTTAAGAGTAGTACAAAAAGTTGACCAAATATTTAGTTACCATAGATATCAAATGTAAACTAATGTCAAGTACTAGTACAGGACCTCTAGTATTACCCATAATACTAAAATGAGGATCTCTACCGCTATTTTTTTCTCAATTGATTGAATTATTATTTTATGTGCATCTAATTTTTGTATCTATAATAACAACAATACTATTGTATAGCCATAGCAGCCATAGTGTACGTCAAACACAAGTGAAAACCCCGTTTGAATACAAAATAAAACAGTATTTAAATCAATAACACATTCAATGCATTCATTACTATACTATACTATTCAATGAACTTTAAGTGACGTTATTATTGATTGTTTGTGTGAATGTTTTACAGTGAAGTTATACATGCATTGAATGTATTATTTAATTCATTGTTTTTTTTAAATACATTTTTATTAATAAACAAAAAGTTTTAATAGTTTTTTTATACAATATTTAATAAATTGATTTTTTTTAAAATAATTGATTTCATTTATAAATAGTTTTTCAATACAATTATTATTATAACAATTGATTTGCAAATAAATTAATTATAAGTATTACTATAGTATTATTTTTGTAATCAAATAACAAACAAATTGTAATGACTATAATATTATAATTAATATTTTATAACTTAATTAATTTATTTAAATTATTGTAAATTATATAAAAATTTTCAAATAAACCTTACTTTTAACTTTAATTATTATTATTAATATTATTATTAAATAATATGTTACTTAATATTTTTATATATTTTGTAATAATGAAATATTAATTAAAATTTATAAATATAGTTTAAATAAATTATTATTAAATAATTTCAATATATTTATAAACTCTTTATATTTATTATTATTATTAATTATTACAATTTTTTTTATTAATTTAAGTTTTTATTTCTTATCACTTAATATATATATATAAATTATATGTTAAATAAATGCTATGATTATTATATAATTTAGTTTTGCTGGTCATCACTGTTGTTGTTATTATTATTATGATATTAAAACTATTTAATGTAAATAATTTTAAATATTGAAAAATAAAATATATGAATTCAAAATAACTTTAAATTAAATTAAAATTATTTATTATAGAAAAACAGTTACAAATAATTGTTAATAACTTAATAACAGTTAATACATTGTTTACTGTATTTAGGAGTTTAAAAATAAATATTTTTAACCCGAATTGATAGCAGACTACATATCTATATTTAATTAAAACATTAAGATATTGTATATAAGGGGAGATTCACATATTACGTTTGAATTATTTTTTTTTTTAAATCTAGACCCTCTACTATGTTTACAATTATTTGCATGTAGTCATTTAAAAAAATACGTTCGCATGTCCCTAACCGCTACCCCCTCCCCCTAAACACTATCACTGGGTAAATAAAATATCTTAATGCGAACGTACTTAAGGTTGTCTACCCCTCCCCTCCCTTTCGTTCGCAAAAATTTGCTTTTAACCGACCACCCCTCCTCTCAAGTTCAACGTAATATATGAATCACCCCTTATAAAATATAACTTAATCTTTTAATTAAATACAGTGCTGTTTAAATCACATGTTATTATAATTTTAATATATATATAATTAAAATTACAATTGAAATAAAAACCTAAAATTTTATAATAATAAAGTTTTTTTTAAAATAACAATTTTAATTAAACGATACTATAGACTGAAGAAGACATTTGAAGATTACTGAAGACAATGACCACAACAACAATAACACCAGTGATGATAGCAATGAAGGACTCGTTTGATCGTTTCGGTGATGATTTGGAGGGACTATTGCTTCAATATCTGCCAATCGATGACAAACTAAGACTACAATCGGTGTCCAAACAGTGGCAGTCATTGATATTCAATACGGAAACAGATCTTGTATTTGATGACAAACTATTCCAAAGGATGTCTTTGGACACAAATAATGATAAAAAGTCGAAACTATTTGAAACGATTTTCAGGAAGTGTTCAAAACTAACAACAGTTACTATAAATGGTAATTATTTGTTAAACTCAGTACTGGATCTACTGGTCAAACACTGTCACCGATTGCAACACATATTGTTTACCCGTAAACATCAAAACAATACTACTTATAACTCGTGGCCGGACGTCGAGCCGATGATTGAACACTTTATCGGGCATTTCGGGCAACAATTGAAGACATTTAAGTTTTCGGACGACTAACGGATGGTTTAATCGGCAATTATTGTCCAAACTATGCGACCGACGATTGACTAAATTGACGACAGTTGACATCATTTCAACAATCAATTTGAACGACTTATACAACAATAATAAAAATAATAATGACTTCAAGATTAATCGGTTGCCAATCGGATTGCAATCGTTTGCCGTCCGATTGGTCGACGAACAGTCGCTAGAATTGTTTGCCGACCGCTTTGCCAACCAATACGGCCAACAGATACGATCGCTGGACATATCGGTTACTACGGAACTGATTGTTGCTTACGATGACTATCGATGCCATGTTATCGGCGCGTTGTCACTACAAATGCCACAATTACGGCAATTGTCGCTCAAGTTTACGCCAAAAATATACATCACTTTGATCTGCACTTTTCTGTCACAAATTGGCGGCCAATGTCCACAAGTATTGAGATTAAAATTGTCGTTAATTGTCGCCGACAGCGATCTAATTGGCCGTATATTTGACGCAATCAACGAAAATATGTTACAATTAAGACATCTATCGCTGGATTATAGCCAGTCTGGTAAAGAAGATTATAGAGATGTCGACTACGATGGCATATGGTTGGCCAGCGATCGGCTCAATCGTATGAACCGATTGACACATTTGTCTATACGTGATCTGAAACCGAACATAATTTGCGACCAGTTTTTTCATGACATTCATTTGAATCTACCGCGACTACAATCGCTGGTCATTATCGACGGTGACAGCGGCAACGGTACGGCATCTATAACTAACTTATCGATCATCTCATTGGCAAAGTTGCCGTACTTGTCGGACATCCATATCGATGGCGATACCAAAACACTGACCACAACCCGAGCTATCATTGAATATCATTTGCTAACTGATAGGACAAAAATCAAACATTTATTTATTCAATATATGGATCTGTTTGATGGCATCAAACAGTTGACAATTGGATAAAAATAAATGCATTTAATATATAGTTGTTTTTTAATGATTATATCAATAAATATTAAATATTTTATATTTAAATTACGGTACTCTAAATAATTTCAAGTGTTTTAAAGATATATATTTAGAGATTTATTTATTTTTAGTTTTTTGATTGAATTCAATATAAAAAAAGTTTCAAAAATAATTAAAAAACTATTGAAAGATGTAATACTCGTGAAGACTAACTGTGAAGACAATGACCACAAAAACAGCAAAAGTGATGACAACAGAAATGAATGACTCGTTTGATATCTTCGGCGATGATTTGGCGGAACTATTGCTTCAATATCTGCCAATCGATGACAGACCAAGACTACAATCGGTGTCCAAACAGTGGCAGTCATTGATATTAACCAACAGTTATATCGGCCAACAGATGCTATCGCTGGACATAACTGTCGAAAGGAGTACAGTGTTAGCAAACAAAGCGAATCAGTTGCTAATAATCGATACGTTATCACAGAAAATGCCAAAATTAAGACAATTGTCGCTTAGTTTTTGTTCAAACATTATCGATACCGTACTGATGGCCACTTTGCTCAGTCGTATTGGCCGCAAATGTCGCCGATTATTGTCACTAAAACTGTTAGTTCGATCCGATAGTCAACTGATTGGCCAACTATTTGACGCAATCAACGATAATATGCCACAATTGAGACGTCTATCGCTGGATTGTTATCGCTATAATAGTGGTTATGATGAAAGTGATTGCCAACAATCAGTGGTCAGCGATCGCCTGAATCGTATGAATCGATTGACACGTTTGTCTATACGGCCGGAAAAATCGCTAATAATTTGCGATCAATTTTTTCGTAATATTCATCTGAATCTTCCGCGACTTCAATCGCTGACTATCGTCGGCTATCCTTATTATAAGGCGTCCATAACTAATGCGTCGGTCATCGAGTTGGGAAAGTTGCCGCACTTGACTGACCTTCATATAGATAGCGATACGAAAACACTGACCACAACCCGACAACTTATTGACTATCATTTGCTATCAACTGATCGGTCAAAAATCAGACACTTGTTTATTAAATACACGGATCTATTTCAAAACAGAAGATTAGTTGAAACTATAAATTTATAAAAACAAATAAAAAAAATAATTAATAATTAATACTGTATTACTATAATGATCTCTCATATATAATTATTTTTAATCTCATTTAATTATAATTATTTATAATTATATTATTAATATTTTTAAAATAAATTTTTAGTATTTTTTGTGTTTGTTTTTATTAGAAATATACAATTTTTATAATAAATTTTTTAAAAGTATTTTAAGGTTTTGATTTAACATATTTATTGTTTAATTTTATAAAATATAATTTATGCGATTTTTAATTAACAATTTATTACAAATGTATTTATTTATTATTTTTTTGGTTCATTTAATTCAATTGTACTGATATTTTATGATAATTCAAGACTTGTTTTAATGATAAAATCTTTATTACAATCATTGACATCATATTTATTTAAAAACTAAAAATCACATGACTATTAATATACAAAAAAATAAATATAAATTGTAATACAAAAAAAAATTAAAAATTATAGTCTTTATTTTATTTTTTATGATTAAATATTTTATTTATTATAATTAATCAATGAATTCTATGTTTGTGATAATTAAGATATTTTTTTGTTGTATAAATTTTATTACAGCCATTGAAAGTGCATTTAAATAATTTGATGCCATTATGACTATTAGTATGTATTAAAAAATTATATTTATTGGCAAACTGTTTGTTACAATCGTCGACATCACACATGAATTTCATTATTTTTAAATGAAATCTACGTTTGTGTTGATTCAAATGTTTTGTTGAATAAAAATATTTACTACATTCGTTATAATCACATTTAAATTGGGGTTCAATTGAATGATCTCTGGATATGTGTTGTCGTAAACAATGATTTGTTGTAAAACTTTTCAAACACTAATTAACTGAACAATGAAATTTTAAAAATTAATTTATGTTTATTTAAATCGCTTTTATTTATAAATGTTTTGTCGCAATACTCGACATCACATTTAAATGATTTGTCGCAATACTCGACATCACATTTAAATGATTTATAAATTAGATGAACAGCCAATAAATGTCTCTTCAAATGTGATTTATATAAGAAATCTTGTTTACAATTATTGTAATCACAAACAAATGATCGCTTTTTATAATGAACAGCAATTTTATGTGAAATTAAATATTGTTTTGTTGTAAATTTTTTGTTGCAATTATTAACATTACAAATAAAACTTATATTTAAATGTTTAGCATTTTTATGACGATATAAACTATTATTATTGAAAAATAGTTTATTGCAATCATTAAAATCACATTTAAATTGTTTGTCAATTGAATGAATCAATCGATGTCTAAGTAAATGCTTTTTAATTTTAGTATTGAACCGACATTTGGGCCAAAGGCACATAAATCGCATGTTATTGTTATCCAAACTTGTGTTGTAATCACTATTGCAGTCATAATAATCGTTATAATCAATGATTTTCATAGATTTGTTCAAAACATAAGTATTTGTAATTAGTTTGCCATTCATTTGATCGCTTGTTTCACACAATAATTGTTCACTAATTTGTTGTAAACTTTTTGTTAAACTTTTCAATTGATTTTTGTGTTTTCTTTATTTAATAATAACTTGTATTGTAGTTTTTATAAAATTCAAATTTTGTATACATAAAATTTAGTACAATACTGTTTATATGGACTAAATAATTTAAGCTTAACTTTCCTAGTTTGCCTGTCTTTACATTGTATAGTATATATAAGTGGAGATTCACATATTACGTTGGAACTAGTTTTTTTAAAAAAAATCTAGACCCCTCCCCTTCCCTATGTTCACAATTATTAGCATGTAGTCATTTATTTTAAAAAATTACGTTCGCATGTCCCTAACCGCTACCCCCTCCCCCCAAACCACTACCATTGGATAAATAAAATATTTAAATAAATCCTTTATATTTTTGTTGTTGTTGTAAAATTTTTATAAACATTAATAGCCGTTTGATATTTTATTTAATAATGTTTTGACTAGTCTATGACAGTGTACCGGTGTTGGCGTTAATTTGTTGGTTGTGTCTAATTGTCTTCCAGATTATTATAGTCTAAATCCTTATTTGTTTTTTTAAAATAGTAGGATTCAAATATACATTGTTGCTTTTATTTACAACTATAGGCACAATTATCTGGATATTTAGTTAATGCAGAATATTTTTTGCCAAATATTTTATAACTAGATGTTTCTATTGATAAATTTATTGAATTTATAATACAATCATATATACATTGATGTCATTTTTGTTCCCATTATAACATAAGCTATTATATAATTCAATGTCATAGATAACAAAATTTTTTACTATAATCTACATGAAAAATATTTGAATTTTTTGTTTTGATATCTATGGTGTTATATTTAATTCCAGGTAATAAATTTTCATGTCTTTTATATAAAGTTAAACTTAAATTAATAATAGTTTATAATTAATTATATATACAATAAATTTAATTTCACTATTTTTTTCAAACATTAACACTCGTATTTGATGTTTAGTTAAAAATATTAATACAGTATTTATCATAATGCATACTATAAGTATAACTATCTAATAGATAACAATTGTGTGATTTTATTTTATCAACATTTAACATGTTAAAATTATTTATGGATATAAGTATATCAATATTAATGTATTTTCACTGAATTTTAATGTATATAATTCATACGAATCATCACTCATTCTCGATTTGTTTAAAAATATTAATACAAAACAAATTATTTAAAATATTATAAGTATACTTAGAAATTAACGAATTATTTGAAAAAAATTCAATTAAATATATTGTACTAATACGACATTTATATTATTGTTTTCTAATTGGTTGTATTGTTGTTAATAGTACTGATTATATATTATAATATATCAATAATTAAATCCCATTAATTTATAATGTCATCTGAATTTTTGAAAAAATACTAATTCAATTTATGTATAAGTAATTAATAATAATAATTTGTTATATTTTTTAAAAGTTTTTCACAATTAATGTATTAATACATTAATAAAAATATAATTAAGTAATATTTGTCTATAGATTTTTATTTTATTGAATATATTTATATATAATTACACGATCATCACTGGAGAAGACCGATGAAAGTCTAGTATTATTACATTACACTTGTCTAGACTTTTAGCATCGAACCTGTTTTTTAACCTCTAAAATTAAATTAAATTAAAAAAAATATATATATATATTAGACTAGAACTAAAAATATTTAAATAAAAGTTTTTCTTACTAGTTTAACTTAATTTAAGAATTTTCGCTTATAAAAATTTATATATTGTAACCAGGGTTTTAAGTTAATAAATGCCTGCCATGGCAATGCCCAAATAGATACCATAAATGCCTGGCTCTTTTTGGTATCTATTTTTAATTTGCATGCAACATTAAATTGCTAAAAAGGAATTGTATTTTTAAAAAAAATGTAATTTACTTTTTTTAGCGTGTAATTAAATTTACAATTAATATACTAATATTTCCAATAATATTACCTTTCAATTAAAGGTATTCAAAACAAATATATAGATAAAAAAAACAATGTTTGCAAATAAATAAATAATATAAAATCATAGTAATAGGTGTCACCACCTGAAAATAGATGCCCAGGGCAAAATTGACATCTATTGTTTATGGCTGCCACTTATAAAACCCTGATTGTAACATGCTTAAAAAAATTGATGCACAGGTGTCGGATAGAGTATATTTTTTAAAGTATATTGTTTGTCATCTAACAGTACCCGATGTTGTATTAACATCAATACAATTAATGATAATAATTGTATTTAGTTTTTTGTAATGAAAATTATTACAATTGTTATATGTTGTTGTCTTAAAACTAATAATATAAAACACAATTTAAAAAAAACAATTTATTATTTTTTACTTTTTTTTAGTTTGAATAATAATTCATCGTTATTTAATTAATTTTTTTGCTATTTAAAATAAATAAATATAAATACAATTTCTATTTTTAATTATTATGAAAATTAATATACACTTTTAATTATATGGACTGTAATTTAAGTAATACTTAATTAAAAATAAAGTAAAAACTCCACTTTGAACACGATTTAAACAAAAAAAATATTAATTAAAAAATCATTAATAATAATAAGAAATATAAACTTTTTTTTAACTAAAATTTTTATTTATATAATATTAATGTCGTTTTTAAAAAATTTAAAATGACATCTAATGCTATACTAAAATACATTTTAAAATCATAATTATAATTTATTAATAATAATAAATAAAAAAAATCTATAATAAATTATTTTGTATGATCTATAGTTATCTATAGTTTTTTCATCAGTGACATTTTTCAAAAAAGTTATATATATATATACAGTATATATGATATATTGATTTACTAAAAAAAAATTTTATATAATAAATAAATGATTAAAAAAACAAAAACTAGTATTAAAATAAATTTTCTTATTTGTAAAAATTTGTTATTTTTTAATTAAAATAATTATTAAGTACATGATATATATATACTAAATATATATATATATATATATTGTGTTGTCGTAAACAATGCTTTGTTATAAAACATTTCAAACACTAGTTTACTGAACATAAAAAATCGCTTTTTTCCTAAATGTTGTAAATTATATGAAATTAAATGAGATGTAAAATAATAATAATAATAATAACATTTGTTATTTATTTTCATAAAATAATTTTTTTTTGATTAAATACTTTTATTAATTTTTAATTAATCAATCAATGAATCCTATGTTTGTGAAAATTAAGTGTTGTAATTGTTGTAAAACTTTTATTGCATTCATTGACATTGCATTTAAATAATTTGATACCATTATGACTATTAGTATGTCTTAATAGATAACATTTATTGGTAAACTGTTTGTTACAGCCGTCGACATCACACATGAATTTCATTATTTTTAAATGAAATCTACGTTTGTGTTGATTCAAATGTTTTATTGAATAAAAATATTTACTACAGTCGTTGTAATCACATTTAAATTGGGGTTCAATTGAATGATCTCTGGATATGTGTTGTCGTAAACAATGATTTGTTGTAAATGTTTTCAAACACTCGTTAACTGAACAATTAAATCGTTTTTTATACAAATGTATTAATTTATGTGTATTTAAATTAGATTTGTATGAAAATGTTTTTTCACAATAATCGACATTACATTTAAATTGTTTGTATTTTAAATGTACTGCCATTTGATGTTTGTTTAACTCTTGTTTTCTATAAAAAACTTTCTGACAATTACTATAATCACAAACAAATGATCGCTTATTATAATGAATACTAGATTTATGTAAAATTAAACTTTGTTTTGTTGTAAATGTTTTGTCGCAATCATTAACATTACAAATAAAACTTATATTTAAATGTTTAACATTTTTATGATGTTGTAAACTATTAATATTGAAAAATTGTTTATTGCAATCATTAAAATCACATTTAAATTGTCTGTTAATTGAATGACTCAATTGATGACTAAGTAAATGATATTTAAAGTTAGTATTGAACCGACATTTAGGCCAAAAGCACGTGAATTGCATTTTATTATTTTTCACACGTGTGTTGTCATCACTATTACAGTCATAATAATCGCTACAATAATTGATTTTTAATGATTTGTTCAAAACATAAGTATTTGTAATTAGTTTGCCATTCATTTGATCGCTTGTTTCACACAATAATTGTTCACTAATTTGTTGTAAACTTTTTGTTAAACTTTTCAATTGATTTAATTTATTGAAATTACTCTTCAATTCACTTAATCTATCACTTATTGAACACATTTAAAAAAATAATTAATTGCAATAATTATAACAAAATTAAATATAAAAACTCCAAAAAACAAATCAATTGTTTTGTTTTGATGTCAAACAATAACAACAATACAGTTGTCTATTGTATAGCCATAGCAGCCATAGTGTACGTCAAACACAAGTGAAACACCCGTTTGAATACAACAACAAAAACAAAACAGTATTTAAATCAATAACACATTCAATGCACTTTCAATACTATTCATACATATTTAGGTGACGTTATTAGTGTTCATATATTTTACAATGTATTACATCAATACTTATTCAATGAATGTATTGTTTGTTTTATTTTATTTATGTAAACAAATGTGTTATAAGTTTTTTGAAACTAATTTCAAATTTGAAACTAATTTCAAATTTGAAACTAATTTCAAATTTGAAACTAATTTCAAATTTGAAACTAATTTCAAATTTGAAACTAATTTTTATTAGTTTTATTAATTGATTGCATTTATAAACAGTTTTTGTTTTTTTGTAAGGTTCTTGTAGCGTTTACCGGTCCTGGGAATCCCGTATAGTGATGGTAGCCCAGACCTCCCTGAGTACCCCCATAGCACTCTCATACCTGTCCGACCTCCGCAATTTGAGATATTCGACTTTAAAGTCGAATTTTTTAATGGACGTTATTTATGTATATGAGACATTATTTCAATGTACTTTTTAATGCTAATGATATATCTGAAAACAAAATTTCAATACGATTTTTAGTATTCGAGATATTCGACTATAAATCGAAAATCAAAATTATTTTCAGTATAACCAGTTGAGAATGCTAGAAAGCATTTCCATACGTACTTCTTTTAGGAGATCGTGATAAAAATATTATTTGTTAATAGTAATATAAAATAATAGCATTATTTAACAAACATATCATTCAAGTCTAGCATTGCCAAACATCAAATTGTAAATTAATTTTACACACAATTAACAATAATAAATTTATATATTTAATAAATCATATTTAATCATTATTAAAATAAATACTGTAATATGCAGTACAAATAATAAATTTATCTTAAATGCAATATACAAAAAATTCGACTTTATAGCCGATTATCTCGAATTCTATATAACTTACAGAAATGGTGATTTTATTATGATAATTATTATTAAAAAATACATTGAAATCATATATCATATGTATAAATAACGTAATTTAAAAATTTCGACTTTCGATTTAGTCGAATATATCGAATACTAGAAATCGTATTGAAATTTTGTTTTCAGATATATTATTAGCATTAAAAAGTACATTGAAATAATGTCTCATATACATAAATAACGTCCATTAAAAAATTCGACTTTAAAGTCGAATATCTCAAATTGCGGAGGTCGGACAGGTATTAGAGTGCTATGGGGGTACTCAGGGAGGTCTGGGCTACCATCACTATACGGGATTCCCAGGACCGGTAAACGCTACAAGAACCCAACAACACATGTGTTGTGATAACAATAACATGAGATTCAAGTGTTTGTCATTTAATTGAATGAATGCAGTGTTTGATTGTTAACTCAATTATTAATTGATTTATTTTTTATGTTTTTTTTCATTTTATTTTTTTTTGTGGTTATCAATAGATTTTGATTGAATTGATTTCAACGAGTTTTCAACACTGAAGACAACAACAACAACAACACCAGTGATGACAACAGCTATGAATGACTCGTTTGATCGCTTCGGCGCTAATTTAACTGAAGTATTGCTTCAATATCTGCCAATCGATGACAAACTAAGACTGGAATCGGTGTCCAAACGGTGGCAGTCATTGATATTCAACGGACAAATACATCTGGTATTTGATGGAAGACTATTCAAACAGAAATTATTATCAGAGAAGGAAAAGTTGAAACTGTTTGAAACAATAGTTAAAAAGTGTCCAAATATTACAACAGTTATCGTTAGTGATGTCTATTTGTTGGATGGTTTACTGGATCTAATCAATAGACACTGCGACCAATTGATACACATATCACTCAGTCGATACCATACTGACGACTGGACGATCTTAGAGCCGATATTTGATCAGTTTATCGACCGATTTGCCAAACAGTTACAGACATTTAAGTTTGCCGGCAATGTTCAACAATTCAATCGACAACTACTGTACAAAGTATGCGACCAACGATTGACTAATTTGAAGACAGTAGACATCACTGGAACTATTAGTTTGAACGACTTGTTTACCGATAGTCACTTCAAGGGCTATCGCTTACCGAACGGTTGGCAATCGTTTGACATCAAACTGGCCGACGAACAGTCGCTGGCGATGTTCTCTCTATTTGCCGGCACTTACGGAAAACAGATGCGATCACTGGACATATCGGTGACGACGACTACAATTCTATCAAATACCGACTATCACTGGTCAGTGATCGGCGGTTTGTCATCGTTGTCGCAAAAAATGCCACAATTAAGACAATTGTCGCTGAATTTCGTTTACATTGCTGACTATGATTTGATCGCAACTTTTTTGTCACGAATTGGACGCAATTGTCGACAACTTTTATCATTGAATTTGCTATTAAATCGCACCGATATTAGTCTAATCGGCCAACTATTTGACACAATCAACGAAAATCTATCGCAATTAAGACAACTATCGCTTAATAGTAATTATTATGGTATAACAGCTAACAGTAGTAGCTATCAGTTGGCCAGCGATCGGCTTAATCGTATGAATCGCTTAATACATTTGTCTATACGAGTGAATAAATCGGGAATAATTGGTGACCACTTTTTCGTTAATATTCACCAGAATCTACCGCGACTACAGTCGCTGGCCATCAGAGGCCAGGCGTCCATAACTAATGCGTCGCTCATTTCATTGGTAAAGTTATCGCAATTGACTGATGTCTATATCGATGGCGACACCAAAACCTTGACTACAACCCAACCGATCATTGAATATCATTTGCTTTCATCCACTGATCGGTCGAAAATCAAACACTTGTTTATTAAATATATGGATCTGTTTGATGGCATCAAAGAGTTTAAATTATTATAATAATTAAAACATAAAAATAATAATATTTTTGATAGCTTTTGTCTTTTATATCATTATTTTTTTTAAATAATAACATATTATTTATAATACAACAATTTCTTTTTTTTTTTGGTGACAATTATAATTTTTTTTAAAAATTTATTTATTAACATCATAAAATTCAATAAATAAATGACAACAAAAAAATTAATTTAAACTTATTTAATTAATTTTTATTTTAATTATAGTAAATATTTGAACACTTAATAATAATTAATTCAAAATTATTAGTATTTTTTTTATTAAAGTTCTGTTCAAAAGACAATATATTTTGTCATCAAATACAAGATCTTTGTTTGTGTATTGAATATCAATGTCAGCCACTGTTTGGACACCGATTCCAGACTTAGTTTGTCATCGATTGGCAGATATTGAAGCAATAGTTCCGCCAAATCATCGCCGAAGCGATCAAACGAGTCATTCATTGCTGTTGTCATCACTGGTTGTGTTGTTGTCGTCGTCGCTGTCATTATGTCTTTAGTAATCTTCAACTTATAATAATATTATATTTTCAAATAGTTATTGTAATTAACTTTCAAATAAAATTAAATACAAGACTAATATAAAAACAGGGTTAGTAGGGGGTAGGGGTGGGGTAAGGCCAAAATACCCCCCTAAGATCGAGATTTTGGGATATTATTATTATCATTATTTTATATTATTAATACAACACTTGGAAAAATTAATTAGTTTTTAAGCATATTATTTAGTCCAATATATATATATATATATATAACTATTATTATTATTATATATGTTTATACATATATATTATACTAATTATCTATTACTGTAGTTAATATTTATATATATAACATTGTTTAATGATATTTATTTACTGGCATAAAAAATAATTAATGTTTTATTTTCTAAGAATAATAATAATAATTAATAAATATAATTGTTTATAAATTTAATTATAACGATAATTGTCTATTTGTTTCTATACTATACAGATATTAGTATTATTAAACAACAATAAAATTTTAATTTCAATATTAAAATATTAAATTATATTTATTTATATTTTTAGTTTCAAAAATAGAATATCTATTTATATAAATAACAATTTATTTTGAAAATATAAACTTAATAAATTATTATTATTATTAATAATAAATAATAATTTAACTAATAAATTTAATCTAATCTAAAAATCTAAAACTAAATTTGTATAATAAATGTTTGATAATTTATAACATTTATCTATAGAATTGGTCAACGATGCCGATGACATTAAGACTAAATAAAATACTAGAAAACTAGTTAACAATATGTATAATATAATTAATTTTGATATCATTGACATCGATATAAATATGGCTATATATAGAAATAAAACAATAGATGTACCAAATATTAGCCAAATTGTTAGCAAAAATTTTGACCAATAAGTTTCGTTATAGTCGATGATATCGGCAAACAATTTGTCTATAGATTTGATAAAACGTTGAATACGTTTAGTACTATTTAAATTATTATTATTATTATTATTAATTGTCAATAATAGTTGTCTATTGAATTCAAACTGCCGGTGCTTTAAATACCGGCACAGTATATAATAGTATACCAATTGATATAATATACAATTCCAATAATAATAGGCCCATAATAATTGCAATAGATTATTGGGTATATTATAATAGATATAATAATAATTGATATTCAAGTTTGTTTTCAAACTATTAATACTACATAATATATAGGATACCAGAAATAATAGACTACCCATCGATGGTATTATATATGTACTGTTTAGTTGACAGCACCTGGATAGCCATTGCATACGATTGATAAGCTTACGGATCTCCAAGGGGTCGGTTAGACCCAAACTTATGGGTGTCCATCGATAGCCGGACATCATTTCAAATACACGCAAAAATTTCGGTTCAATACCCATCAGATAGTTATATAAATATATTAGTTGTGATATTAATATAAACAATGTATTCAATAACATAAAGATATCGGATAGCAGTCCGACACCTAATAGATAACCCCAATCGCCAATCAGTGCAAACAATAGTAAATTGTTTCTATCGCTTAACAAACATACAGTGCGTTCAATAATAAAAACTATTGAAACAGTTATTATAATTATCGGTCGATTAAACCATAGTCTCTGAGGCCAACAATCATCGGAGTCAACGACTAATCGATGGTTACTTAAGCCGATTCGGTATAAATGATAGGCCGACCACTTGTATACCATATTCGGTGGTAATAACCGTTTAGACGAAAATTGAGACATTTTTTTGTGGGTTTTACTAAATGTTTCGGATTATTATTATATCTAATATTAAATTAATATTATTATTATTATAAACTATATTTTTTTCCTAATAGTTTATATATATGTTTTACTTACTTATCCAATATGTTTAATAAATTTAAAAAAAAATAAGTTTTAACATTTAGTTTAACATCTATTGTGTTAAATAAAAGAAATTTTTTAGAGTGAAAGAGAAATTTTTTAAAAATATATAAAATTTATGTGTAATTTATATATAATATAAAATTTTAAATAAACAAAAATATATATAACTAATAATACTAACAATACTAACAATACTAACAATACTAACAATAATAACAATATTATTAAACACTTAAAAATATATAAAATACGGAAATAATAATTTAAATTATAGATAATTATGTTTTGTTGCTAAAAATAATATGTATTAATTTTAACATTAAATTATGCATAATTTATTTTATATTACTTTAATAATAACTAATTTAATAATAAATTTATAATAATATTTTGTGTGTCTATTAATAGATAAAAAATAAATTATTTTTATAAAAATTTTATATAGTAATAATAATATAATGACTTAATTTAAAACTATTAAATTTATTTTATCTTATCATCATTTTATATTATTTTCAATTATATTTATTTAACTATATATAATAATAATATTTTCTATTTAATTATTAAAGTTCAGTTTAATATAAATATTTTATTTTCATTTATTCAAAAAAAAAAAATAAAGAAAAATAAGTACTAAAATAATTTTAAAATAATTTTATAAAATTTTATATTATTATTAATTATTAAAAATAAATTTTATTAAATTATTTTAATGAATCCGTTTATTAGTTGGTTTTCTGGAGGTTTTTTTTTAGTGGATCCAAAACTAATTGTTTTTTAAAAAAAAAAATAATAAACAAAAGTTTTTTTTTAAAAATGTTTCAAAAAAAACAATACCAAAGATATCAATAGTAAAAAAAATAAAGCATAAAAAAATATATATTTTTATAAACATTTAATAACTAGTTTATACAGGGGTGGGGTGGAGGGGGTTAGGGAGGTATTGCCTAACCGGTAACATAATCATACACTGTATGAGTATTATAGTAAAAATAATCAAAACATTTCAAAAACAATTTTTTTTAAATTTTGTGTTTTACTGTCAAATAATCGCAATATTACTGTCTATTGTATAGCCATAGCACAGCCATAGTGTACGTCAACACACAAGTGAAACACCCGTTTGAATACAACAACAAAAGCAAAATAGTATTTAAATCAATAACACATTCAATGCATTTTCAATAATACTTCAATGTATTCATTCATACATTTTTTAAGTGACGTTATTTGTGTTTATATGTATTTACAGTGTATTATTACATCAATACTTATATGCAATGAATATATTGTTTGTTTACATAACAAACAAAATAGTTGTAAAACAAATGTGTTATTAGTTTTATTTAAAAACTAATTATTAATTAAAAATATAAATCAATAAAAATTTCAATCAATCAGTGAGTGATTTAAATGGTTAATGAATTGATTGACTGATTGATTGATTGAAAAGTTTGAATCAACAAAAATAAATTTTTTTTTAATGAAAATTAGCGATCAAAATGAATTGTAAAGTAATTATAAATTTATTTATTTATTTAATTTATTATTATTATTATTTTTTTTGTTGAATAAATCATTTGAAAAATAATCACTGATTATTACAGCGATTATTATGACTGCAACACAAGTGATGACAACAACAACAACAGCACACGTGTGTTGTGATAACACAATAGCACGCGATTTATGATTAGACGCGTGTTTTTTATTACCGTAAAATCTTAATTATAAGTCGATCTGGTGTATAGGTCGCAGGTCATTTATTGATAAAAAAAATAATTTTGTTGTATAAGTCGCACCTCATGTATAAGTCGCACAAATTTTTAATAAACTGTAATTCATGTCATATGTAGTCAATTGTTTGTATGCATAAAAAATGTGTTGAATTGTATGAATTATTTTTTGATATCATTAAACAAAATGGTAAGAAATTCTTACACAACAGCGAAGAAGTTGGAAGTGATTGCTTTTGCGGAGACGAACGATGACGGGAATAGAGGGGCTGAAAGACATTTTGGTATAAATGAGAAATTAGTCAGAGATTGGCGTAAAATTAAACCAATACTTATGGCAATGAATCCAAACAAAAGAAACCGAAGAGGAAAACAGTGTTTTTGGCCCGAAATCGAGAGAGAAATCAAGACCTGGGTCTTAGACCAAAGTTATCTGTGTCACAGTTTGTGTACAGTTTTAAATGAATTGGATTTTTTGAATGCATTCAATACTGACTCTGATTCTGATTTTGAAGGATTTTAGTCATAAAAATTTGATTAAATAAATAGAAATTAATTTTTAATTTTTTGAATTTTTTTTATATATAAGTCGCACCTCATGTATAAGTCGCAGGTCTATATTTTTAATCTAGATCACTTTTTTTGTTGTATAAGTCGCGACTAATACAATAGATTTTACGGTATATGATAATAAGTGTTTGATTGTTAACTTAATTTAATTATATTTTGTTTTATTTTATTTTTTGTATTATTTATAGATTTAATTGAATTGATTGACAAGTTTACTGAAGACAACAACGACAACAACAGTGATGACAGCTATTGATTGCATATATTGTTTGTTTGTTGAATACAATTATTATTATTATAACAATTGATTGCAACAAAAATCAAATGTAAGTATTTGTAGTGTTTGTTGTGATTTGAATACAGTGTTTGATTGTTAACTGAAAATTAGTAATTAATTTATTGATTTTTTTGTTGTTGTTATCAATAGATTTAATTTACAATTGATTGACGAAAAACCGAAGTCAAGATTACTTGGAAGACAATGACAGCGACGACCACAACAACAGCAACAGTAATGACAACACCGAAGAATGACTCGTTTTATCGTTTCGGCGATGATTTGTCTCAACTATTGCTTCAATATTTGCCGATAGATATCAGCTTAAGATTGCAATCGGTGTCCAAACAGTTTAGGCAAACGTTTTCATTGATATTCACTGCAACATCGGATCTGGTATTTGATAAGAAACTTCTGAAGAGATTGTCTATGAATTCATTGCACGATAACAGCTGTGATGACTATCCGAGTGTCGACTCATTGAAAGTGTTTGAATTGTTGTTGAAAAAGTGTCCAAACATTGCATCAATAACTATAAGTGATATGTATTTACATGATTTATACTTTGAATTATTAATGAAATACAGTCACCGATTGAGACACATATATCTTAAGTCTTGCAATGATTATCAACAGTCAAGTAATGGTAAACAATTTAACCGATTTTCTAAACACTTCGGCCAACAGTTGCTGACATTCAAGTTTGACAGTTATGACAGATATATCTATATTGAAGAAATCAATAAAGCAATCGCTTGTATGACTAACTTGAAGACACTGGACATTACTAATAGATACGATCTTAATGTCCAATTGTCTGATATATTCACTGACGACGACAATAAGTCATATGTTTTACCGAAATCATTGCAATCAATAACAATAAGATTGAATAGCAGTTCAATGCTATTGTTTCCTAAGTTTGCCGACATTTATGGCCAACAATTGAAATCATTGAACATATTATTTGAATGCTGTTACGACAAAGATAATGATCGCAAATCAGTGATTAGCTGTTTTGAACAAATGAAACAATTAATACAATTGAAGATCAATTTTAACAATAATTTTGATGAAAATAAATTAATTGGTGAATTGATGACAACAATTGGCCAGAATTGTCGCCGACTTAATGTATTTGATTTTGTTTTCATGTCAAGTAAATCAACGATTAATCGGGTGTTTGCCGTAATCAACAAACATATGTCTCGCAAACAATTGAGGCGATTATCTGTTGAATGTTTTCTAGTTTTTGGCGAAGATTTAGATCCAGATTTAGTACTACTGACCAGCGATTCATTTAACAGATTAAACAGATTAACACATTTGACACTTAAATTACGTGACTGTCGTATAATTGGTGATCAGTTTTTCCGTGACATTCACCGCAATCTTCCGCGTCTACAGTCTATACATTGCAACAGTTGTTCGTCCATTACTGATGAGTCGATCCAAGCTATGGGACAGTTGGCACACCTCAGGGATGTCTGTTTAAGCAGCGATTATATCAAACAGACAATAACTGATGAATTTATTTCAAGACATTTACTTAGTAGTACTAAAGTTAAACATTTGTATATTGAATACTGGGATTCAATGGGTGTACAAAAATTTAAATACGGAAAATATTTACCGGTAATTAATAGTAATAATTTTGATGATTATAGTGATAGTAATAGTGATACTGATAGTGATAGTTATACTGGTAGTGATAGTAGTGAACAAAATGATTGATTTAAAACAACAACAAAAAATAATCATAAAATAATCATAAAATAATCATAAAATATTTGTATATTTTTATTTATTTTTTTGATGTTTATTGCAAATGTTTATACAATTAAAAAAAATAATTTGTAATAAAATTATTGATACTGATTACCAAAATAATAATAATATATTTTAAGTTACAATATTAGAGCTAAGTTTGTAAAAAAATTGAACCGTTTTTTGTTTGTTAATTAAATTTTTAAAAAAATATTTTTTATTTGCTATAATCAATAATTGATTAACATTTTAATTGCAAAAAATGTAAACAATCTGTTAGTTTTCAGTGTCAAAATTGGTTAAACATTTTTTATTATAATAATAAAAAGTTATATTACTAAAAAATGTGATTACTTTGAGTGTAATACAACCTAATATTAAAAAAAATCAAAAACATTAAAATTTTAATAAATAAAAATAAACTTTAATTTTTAGTTAACAATCAAAAACACTGTATTCAATGATAAACATCGATAGTGTTATTGTTATCCCAAAAAAAATTGTTGTCAATCACTGATTGCAGTCATAATAATCGCTAATATAATTAGTGATTAATTTTTTTTCAAATGATTTGTTTTCAAAAACATAAGTTTTAACATTACTTTATCATTCATTTTGATCGCATGTTTCAAACAATTAATTAATTGTTGAATTTTGAAAATTTGTTGTAAACTTTTTTTTTTGTTATCAAAACTTTTCAAATATTTATTTATTTTTTAAAAAAAATATCCCTTTATTTTTACTTACAATCTCTCACTTATTTAACACATTTAATCCAATGATTTTCAATAAAATTTTGTTTTTTTAATAAAATTAATTTTTAAATAAATAAAACTTTTTTTTAAATTTTAAATCAACTTTTTGTTTTGTTTTGATGTTTTTGAAACAACAACAACAATATTACTGGTTATAGTATTAGTAGACATAAAGTACGTCAAACACAAGTGAAACCCCCCTTTTGACTGCAACATATATTGTAATAACACATTCAATACTATATTTCTATTTCTATATACATTTAAGTGACGTTATTATGTGTTTATATATATTACATATAATATTAAACACTTATGCAATGAATGTATTGTTTTATTAGTTTATTGTTTAATGTTTTGATTTCATTGATTGAATTAAACATTTAGTGTATTAAACAAATGTTTGATTAGTTTATTATTTATGTAATTAATTAATTAATTAAATTATTATTACAGTTATTATGAAAAATCAGTGTTCAATCAGTCAATGATTTTAAATAAAGTGTGAATTGAATAGTAATTTATTTGTTTTGTTTTGACAACAAAATAGTCACCGAAAAACAACACAAGCAATCAAAATGAATGGTAATGTCAACAAAAAATATCATTAATTATAGTGATTATAATGACTGCAATCAATGATTGACAACAACAACAACACACGTGTTGTCATTTTGAATGCAATGTTTGATAAATAATTAATTATTAATTGATTTATTTTTCTTGTTTTGTTTGTTGTTATCAATAGATTTCAATGAAATGATTGACGAGTTTTCTTCAACACTGAAGACAACAACGAAGAAGAAGAAGAAGGACTCGTTTGATCGTTTCGGCGATGATTTGACTGAACTATTGCTTCAATATCTGCCACTTGAAGATAGACTAAGACTACAATCGGTGTCCAAACAGTGGTTGGCATTGATATTCAATACACAAACACAACTGATATTTGATGACAAACTATTGCAGAAATTATTTCTATATTACAGACAAACATATAAATTGTTTGAATCAATTGTCAAGAATTGTCCAAACATTACAACAGTTACTATAAGTGATGTCTATTTTTCAAACATTTATTTTGAATTATTGATTAAATACTGTTGCCGTTTAAGACACTTATATATTAAGCCTATTAATAGCTATCAATTGTTTACCACTGACCGCATAATCAAACAGTTTTGTCACCGATTTGATCAACAGTTGCATACATTTAAGTTAAACAACTTTGACAGTCATCTCAAGAGACCATTGTTTTACAAACTCATTGATTGTATGCCTAATCTGAAGTCAGTGGACTTCACTGATAAAAACAATTTAAATATCCAATTG